>NW_025533548.1:590000-775000 GCF_020615455.1 Coregonus clupeaformis
TTCCAGTCTGAGTTGTCTCCTCCCTCTGTTCCAGTCTGAGTTGTCTCCTCCCTCTGTTCCAGTCTGAGTTGTCTCCTCCCTCTGTTCCAGTCTGAGTTGTCTCCTCCCTCTGTTCCAGTCTGAGTTGTCTCATCTCTCTGTTCCAGTCTGAGTTGTCTCATCTCGCTGTTCCAGTCTGAGTTGTCTCCTCCCTCTGTTCCAGTCTGAGTTGTCTCCTCCCTCTGTTCCAGTCTGAGTTGTCTCATCTCTCTGTTCCAGTCTGAGTTGTCTCATCCCTCTGTTCCAGTCTGAGTTGTCTCATCCCTCTGTTCCAGTCTGAGTTGTCTCCTCCCTCTGTTCCAGTCTGAGTTGTCTCATCCCTCTGTTCCAGTCTGAGTTGTCTCCTCCCTCTGTTCCAGTCTGAGTTGTCTCCTCCCTCTGTTCCAGTCTGAGTTGTCTCATCCCTCTGTTCCAGTCTGAGATGTCTCATCTCTCTGTTCCAGTCTGAGTTGGACAGTGTGAGCAGTCTGCTGAATGAAGTGGAGGGGAAGAACATTAAATTGAGTAAAGACGTGACCAGTCTGGGGACCCAGCTACAGGACTCTCAGGTGAGACTTAGACCTACAGAACTCTCAGGTGAGACTTAGACCTACAGGACTAACAGGTGAGACTTAGACCTATAGGACTAACAGGTGAGACTTAGACATATAGGACTCTCAGGTGAGACTTAGACCTACAGCACTAACAGGTGAGACTTAGACCTACAGGACTAACAGGTGAGACTTAGAACTATAGGACTCTCAGGTGAGACTTAGACCTACAGCACTAACAGGTGAGACCTAGACCTACAGGACTAACAGGTGAGACTTAGACCTATAGGACTAACAGGTGAGACTTAGACCTACAGGACTAACATGTGAGACTTAGACCTACAGGACTAACAGGTGAGACTTAGACCTACAGGACTAACAGGTGAGACTTAGACCTATTTGACTCTCAGGTGAGACTTAGACCTACAGGACTAACAAGTGAGACTTAGACCTACAGGACTAAGAGGTTAGACTTAGACCTACAGGACTAACAGGTGAGACTTAGACCTACAGGACTAACAGGTGAGACTTAGACCTACAGGGCTAACAGGTGAGACTTAGACCTACAGGACTAACAGGTGAGACTTAGACCTATTTGACTCTCAGGTGAGACTTAGACCTACAGGACTAACAAGTGAGACTTAGACCTACAGGACTAACAGGTTAGACTTAGACCTACAGGACTACCAGGTGAGACTTAGACCTACAGGACTAACAGGTGAGACTTAGACCTACAGGGCTAACAGGTGAGACTTAGACCTACAGGACTAACAGGTGAGACCTAGACCTACAGGACTAACAGGTGAGACTTAGACCTACAGGACTAACAGGTGAGACTTAGACCTACAGGACTAACAGGTGAGACTTAGACCTATAGGACTCTCAGGTGAGACTTAGACCTACACGACTAACATGTGAGACTTAGACCTACAGGACTAACAGGTGAGACTTAGACCTACAGGACTAACAGGTGAGACTTAGACCTATAGGACTCTCAGGTGAGACTTAGACCTACAGGACTAACAGGTGAGACTTAGACCTACAGGACTAACAGGTGAGACTTAGACCTACAGGACTAACATTTACATGCAGGTAATTTACTTAGACCTACAGGACTAACAGGTGAGACATAGACCTACAGAACTAACAGGTGAGACTTAGACCTATAGGACTCTCAGGTGAGACTTAGACCTACAGGACTAACAGATGAGACTTAGACCTACAGGACTAACAGTTGAGACTTAGACCTATAGGACTAACAGGTGAGACTTAGACCTACAGGACTAACATGTGAGACTTAGACCTACAGGACTAACAGGTGAGACTTAGACCTACAGGACTAACAGGTGAGACTTAGACCTATAGGACTCTCAGGTGAGACTTAGACCTACAGGACTAACAGGTGAGACTTAGACCTACAGGACTAGCAGGTGAGACTTAGACCTACAGGACTAACAGGTGAGACTTAGACCTACAGGACTAACAGGTGAGACTTAGACCTATAGGACTCTCAGGTGAGACTTAGACCTACACGACTAACATGTGAGACTTAGACCTACAGGACTAACAGGTGAGACTTAGACCTACAGGACTAACAGGTGAGACTTAGACCTATAGGACTCTCAGGTGAGACTTAGACCTACAGGACTAACAGGTGAGACTTAGACCTACAGGACTAACAGGTGAGACTTAGACCTACAGGACTAACATTTACATGCAGGTAATGTACTTAGACCTACAGGACTAACAGGTGAGACATAGAGCTACAGGACTAACAGGTGAGACTTAGACCTACAGGACTAACAGGTGAGACTTAGACCTACAGGACTAACAGGTGAGACTTAGACCTACAGGACTAACAGGTGAGACTTAGACCTACATGGGCTCTCTGTCTTACTTCACAGAACAACTGGTAGGGGAAACATTGAACAAATATAGGATGTTCAGCTGACAGGAAAACCTTCTCAGAGCGATAGATAAACAGATATTATTTCTCGGTTGTCCCTCCTGTCTAATACTTTGTTTTCTAAGTAATATATGTTGGTGCCTTTGAGGCTAAAGTGAACTACATCACACTACCACAACATGTTTATGTTCATCTGTATCCCTCTCTCCCTCTCTCCCTCTCCTCCTATCTCCCTCTCTCACTCTCCTCCTCTCTCCCTCTCTCCCTCTCTCCCTCTCCTCCTCTCTCCCTCTCTCCCTCTCTCCCCTCCCCCCTCTCTCTCCCTCTCCCTCTCTCCCTCTCTCCTTCTCTCCCTCTCTCCCTCTCTCCCCCTCTAGGAGTTGTTGGCAGAGGAGACTCGTCAGAAGCTGAACCTATCAGGTCGTCTACGCCAGACAGAGGATGACAGGAACAACCTTCTAGAACAGCTGGAGGAAGTGACAGAGGCCAAGAGAGGGGTGGAGAGACAGGCCTCCAACCTCAACATGCAGGTCAGTGGGGAGAGAGAGAGAGAGAGAGAGAGAGAGAGAGAGAGAGAGAGAGAGAGAGAGAGAGAGAGAGAGAGAGAGAGAGAGAGAGAGAGAGAGAGAGAGAGAGAGAGAGAGAGAGAGAGAGAGAGAGAGAGAGAGAGAGAGAGAGAGAGAGAGAGAGAGAGAGAGAGAGAGAGAGAGAGAGAGAGAGAGAGAGAGAGAGAGAGACCTTTGACCCTTTCTCTCTCTTCAGTTGTCTGACTGTAAGAAACGTCTGGATGAGCAGCAGGGGACAGTGGAACTGCTGGAGGACGGGAAGAAACGCCTGCAGAGAGACCTGGAGGCTGCCAACTCACAGTACGAGGATTAGACATATATAATATATACTGTATATAATAGTTATATATTTGTAATAAACATATGTAGGATCTTAATTTTATCACTCAATTTTTTGCTGAGAATGTTCTTGCACCTCAGGAAATGCAGATGAGCTTCGTGATTTAAATACATTCACTGAAAACTGGCATTAACACACTTTTTTTGGCTAGGTAATAGCAACATTATGGACTTTAAAAACATTCAAATCCTGTTGCTGCAAGATTATTTTACTGCAACAATACTGGTCAAATGAAGATCCTACATCTGTATAGCCATATATAATATATATACACTGCTCAAAAAAATAAAGGGAACACTAAAATAATGAATGAAATAATCTTATTAAATACTGTTTTCATTACATAGTTGAATGTGCTGACAACAAAATCACACAAAAATTATCAATGGAAATCAAATGTATCAACCCATGGAGGTCTGGATTTGGAGTCACCCTCAAAATTAAAGTGGAAAACCACACTACAGGCTGATCCAACTTTGATGTAATGTCAAAATGAGGCTCAGTAGTGTGTGTGGCCTCCACGTGCCTGTATGACCTCCCAACAACACCTGGGCATGCTCCTGATGAGGTGGCGGATGGTCTCCTGAGGGATCTCCTCCCAGACCTGGACTAAAGCATCCGCCAACTCCTGGACAGTCTGTGGTGCAACATGGCGTTGGTAAATGGAGCGAGACATGATGTCCCAGATGTGCTCAATTGGATTCAGGTCTGGGGAACGGGCGGGCCAGTCCATAGCATCAATGCCTTCCTCTTGCAGGAACTGCTGACACACTCCAGCCACATGAGGTCTAGCATTGTCTTGCATTAGGAGGAACCCAGGGTCAACCGCACCAGCATATGGTCTCACAAGGGGTCTGAGGATCTCATCTTGGTACCTAATGGCAGTCAGGCTACCTCTGGCGAGCACATGGAGGGCTGTGCGGCCCCCCAAAGAAATGCCACCCCACACCATGACTGACCCACCGCCAAACCGGTCATGCTGGAGGATGATGCAGGCAACAGAACGTTATCCACGGCGTCTCCAGACTCTGTCACGTCTGTCACGTGCTCAGTGTGAACCTGCTTTCATCTGTGAAGAGCACAGGGCGCCAGTGGCGAATTTGCCAATCTTGGTGTTCTCTGGCAAATGCCAAACGTCCTGCACGGTGTTGGGCTGTAAGCACAACCCCCACCTGTGGACGTCGGGCCCTCATACCACCCTCATGGAGTCTGTTTCTGACCGTTTGAGCAGACACATGCACATTTGTGGCCTGCTGGAGGTCATTTTGCAGGGCTCTGGCAGTGCTCCTCCTGCTCCTCCTTGCACAAAGGCGGAGGTAGCAGTTCTGCTGCTGGGTTGTTAACCTCCTATGGCCTCCTCCACGTCTCCTGATGTACTGGCCTGTCTCCTGGTAGCGCCTCCATGCTCTGGACACTACGCTGACAGACACAGCAAACCTTCTTGCCACAGCTCGCATTGATGTGCCATCCTGGATGAGCTGCACTACCTGAGTCACTTGTGTGGGTTGTAGACTCCGTCTCATGCTACCACTAGAGTGAAAGCACTGCCAGCATTCAAAAGTGACCAAAACATCAGTCAGGAAGCATAGGAACTGAGAAGTGGTCTGTGGTCACCACCTGCAAAACCAGTCCTTTATTGGGGGTGTCTTGCTAATTGCCTATAATTTCCACCTGTTGTCTATTCCATTTGCACAACAGCATGTGAAATGTATTGTCAATCAGTGTTGCTTCCTAAGTTGACAGTTTGATTTCACAGAAGTGTGATTGACTTGGAGTTACATTGTGTTGTTTAAGTGTTCCCTTTATTTTTTTGAGCAGTGTATATAACTAACCATATGTAACTATATGTTCCTCCTTCATGGTGTGGTTGTAGGTACGAGGAGAAGGCGTGTGCCTATGATAAACTGGAGAAGAACAGGATCAGACTACAGCAGGAACTGGAGGACATTCTGATGGACCTGGACAACCAGAGAACCTTGGTCTCCAACCTGGAGAAGAAACAGAGGAAGTTTGACCAGGTTAGGAGTCAATTCAACTCAATTCAATTTGATTCAATTCAACTTCATTTAAATTAATTTCAATTCAACTCAACTTCATTTATCCCCTCAGGGGCAACTAAGAAAGGCAAGTCAGTAACAAGAATGATCATAATCAACACAACACCCTCCACATAAAACGGACAGTACACAACAGATATAATTTCTTAGCCTGGTCCCATATCTGTTTGTGCTGTCTTGCCAACTTTTAACACATATTATCTTTGCATCCACCTGTGAAAATCAGTTATTTGCTCACCCCCTCCTCTCTCCCCTCTTCCATCTCTTCCCCCTCTCCTCTCCCCCCCCCCCTCCTCCCCTCCCCCCTCCTCCCTCCCCCTCTCCTACCCTCCCCCTCCCCCCTCTCCCTCTTCCCCCTCTCCTCCCCCTCCTCCCCCTCTCCTCCCCTCTTCCCCCTCTCCTCCCTCCCCCTCTCCTCCCCTCCCCCTCTCCTCCCTCCCTCTCTTCTCCTCTCTTCCCCCTCTCCCCTCTTCCCCCTCCTCCCCCTCCTCCCTCCCCCTCTCCTCCCCTCCCCCTCTCCTTCCCTCTTCCCCCTCTCCTCTCCCCCCTCTTCCCCCTCTCCTCATCTCCCCTTCTCCTCCCTCCCTTTCCTCTCTCCCAGATGGTAGCGGAGGAGCGTTCCATCTCCAGTAAGTATGCTGAGGAGCGTGACCGAGCGGAGGCGGAGGCCAGGGAGAAGGAGACACGGGCGCTGGCTCTGGGGAGGGCCTTGGAGGAGGTGCAGGGCTCCCTGGAGGAGCAGGAGAGGAGCAACAAGGCCCTCAGGGTAGAGATGGAGGACCTGGTCAGCTCCAAGGACGACGTCGGGAAGAACGTGAGTGTGTTTGTATCTCTCTCGCTGTCTTCATCTATCACTCTGTCTTTCTCTCCCTCTGTCTCTCTCTCCCTCCCTCGTTCTCTCGTTCTCTCCCTCTGTCTCTCTCTCCCTCCCTCGTTCTCTCTCTCTTTCTCTCTCTCTTTCTCTCTCTCTCTCTGTCTCTCTCTATCGTGCCCCTGAGTTTTCAGGTTAATTGTGACTGATTGTGTTGTCGGTTGTCCAGGTCCATGAGCTGGAGAAGGCTAAGCGAGGTCTGGAGGCGGTGTTGGATGAGATGCATACCCAGATGGAGGAGCTGGAGGATGAACTACAGGTCGCGGAGGACGCTAAGCTACGTCTGGAGGTCAACATGCAGGCCATGAAGACACAGCATGACAGAGACCTACAGGGACGTGATGAACAGGGGGAGGAGAGGAGGAAACAACTACTGAAACTGGTAGGAGACAGGGGGAGGAGACAGGGGGAGGAGAGGAGGAGACAGGGGGAGGAGAGGAGAAGCTGGAGTCCGTCCACCCCTCCCTCTCCTCCAGGTGCATGAGCTGGAGTCGGAGCTGGAGTCGGAGCGGAGGCAGTGTGTGGGTTGCGACAGCCGTCTAACCTCTCTCTCTCTCTCCCTCCTGCTTTCTCCCTCCCCTCTGCCTCCCTCCCCTCCCTTCCTCTCCTCCAGGTGCGTGAGCTGGAGGGTGAGCTGGAGGAGGAACGGAGGCAGCGTGCGGGGGCGACAGCAGGGAGGAAGAAGCTGGAAGGAGAGGTGAAGGATCTGGAGGACCAGGTGGAAGCCACCAGTAGGGGGCGTGACGAGGCCGTCAAACAGCTACGCAAGATACAGGTCAGTCACACAGACACCACACACCTCTTCCTCCTCTTCCTCCTCCTCCCCTCCTCCTCTTCGCCTCTTCCACTCCCACCAGTAGGGGGCGTGATGAGGCCGTCAAACAGCAGAGGAAGATACAGGTCAGTCACACAACACTGAGAACCTGGATGTAGGGGGAAGTTGTCTGTAGACGGTCTAGAACAACACTGAGAACCTGGGTGTAGGGGGAAGTTGTCTGTAGACGGTCTAGACGGTCTAGACGGTGCAGACGCTGATCCTGGGTGTAGGGGGACGCTGATCCTGGGTCAGTTTAGCACTTCTCCACTAATGACCTCCACTCTCCTCCCTCTCCGGCTCCTATTCCTTCCCCTCTCCTCCTCCCTCTTCCTCTCCTCCTCCCGTCTTCCTCCTCAGGCCCAGATGAAGGAGCTCCAGAGGGAGGTGGAGGATTCCCGTGCAGCCCAGAAGGAGGTACTGTCCTCGGCCAGAGAGTCAGAGAGGAGAGCCAAGACCCTGGAGACCGGCTTCATGCAGCTACAGGAGGTACAGTCTCTCTCTCTCTCTCTCTCTCTCTCTCTCTCTCTCTCTCTCTCTCTCTCTCTCTCTCTCTCTCTCTCTCTCTCTCTCTCTCTCTCTCTCTCTCTCTCTCTCTCTCTCTCTCTCTCTCTCTCTCTCTCTTTCTCTCTCTCTGGACACAGAATATGTTAACATGGGAGAATCTTGCCTTGTGATACACACACCACTAGAAACGTCACACAAATTAAACTGTCCCTCTCTCCTGTTCTTGTCTCCTAACCACCCCTCCCCTTTCTCTCTCTCTCTCTCTCTCTCTCTCTCTCTCTCTCTCTCTCTCTCTCTCTCTCTCTCTCTCTCTCTCTCTCTCTCTCTCTCTCTCCTCTTTCTCCCCCTGTAGGAGTTGGCTGCAGCAGAGAGGGCTCGTAAGCAGGCCGAGACAGAGAGAGATGAGATGTCTGAGGATTTGGCCAGCAACTCTGGGAAGTGAGTGTGTAGGCTACTTTTAAAAAGTCCCTATTCCCCATTGGACTCTGGTCTAAAGTAGTGCACTATATAGGGAATAGGTTACTATTGGACTCTGGTCTAAAGTAGTGCACTATATAGGGAATAGGATGTCATCTGTACTGATGTAGAACAACTGGACATGTGAAAACATACTCAGTCCTGTAGTAATGCTGGCATATTGCATTCACCTAGTCCCGCTAGGACTAACCCTGAAACTGGCCCTAATCTTAACACCTAACCCTTAACCCAAACTTAACCCTAAAAGTAACCTTAACCCACCCTTAAATCTAAACCTAACCCTTACCTTTAACCAATTAGTTTCTCCCATTCAATTCAGTGCAGACAAAAGAGGAAGCCACTTTAGACTATTGACATTTATACTGTAAGTCTCTGCTAATCTCCTCCTCCTCCTCCTCTACCTCCTCCTCCTCTACCTCCTCCTCCACCTCCTCTCCCCTCCTCCTCCTCCTCCACCTCCTCTCCCCTCCTCCTCCTCCACCTCCTCTCCCCTCCTTCTTCTCCTCCTCCTCCTCCTCCTCCTCCTCCTCCTCCTCCTCCTCCTCCTCCTCCTCCTCCAACTCCTCTCCACCTCCTCTCCTCCTCCTGCACCTCCTCCTCTCCTCCTCCTCCTCCTCCTATCCTCCCTCCGCCTCCTCCTCCTCCTCTCCTCAGGTCTATGATGTCTGATGAGAAGCGTCGTCTTGAGGCTAAGATCACCCAGCTAGAGGAAGAGCTGGAGGAGGAGCAGGTCAACATGGAGACCCTCAACGACCGCCTCCGGAAGACACAGCAACAGGTAGGGGAGGAGGGGAGTATACACTAGGTAGTGTGCAGGGAGGAGGAGCAGACCAAGAGATACTCAATGACCTCCTTTACTGTCTCCCTACCTCTTCCCTTAACCCTCTCCCTGCCTCTTCCCTTTACTGTCTCCCTACCTCTTCCCTTTACTGTCTCCCTACCTCTTCACCCCTCCTTTACTGACTCCCTACCTCTTCCCTTAACTGCCTCCCTACCTCTTCCCTTACTGTCTCCCTACCTCTTCCCTTTACTGTCTCCCTACCTCTTCCCTTTACTGTCTCCCTACCTCATCCCTTTACCTCCTCCCTACCTTTTCCCTTTACTGTCTCCCTACCTCTTCCCTTTACTGTCTCCCTACCTCTTCCCCCCTCCTTTACTTTCTCCCTACCTCTTCCCTTACTGTCTCCCTACCTCTTCCCTTTACTGCCTCCCTACCTCTTCCCTTTACTGCCTCCCTACCTCATCCCTTTACCTTCTCCCTACCTCTTCCCTTTACTTACTCCCTACCTCTTCCCTTTACCTTCTCCCTACCTCTTCCCTTTACTACTCCCTACCTCTTCCCCCCACCTTTACTGTCTCCCTACCTCTTCCCTTTACCTTCTCCCTACCTCTTCCCTTTACTGTCTCCCTACCTCTTCCCCTTACTGACTCCCTACCTCTTCCCCCCTCCTTAACTGACTCCCTACCTCTTCCCTTTACCTACTCCCTACCTCATCCCTTTACTGACTCCCTACCTCTACCACCCTCCTTTACTGTCTCCCTACCTCTTCCCGTTACTGTCTCCCTACCTCTTCCCTTTACTGACTCCCTACCTCTTCCCTTTACTGTATCCCTACCTCTTCCCTTTACTGTCTCCCACCTCTTCCGTTTACTGTCTCCCTACCTCTTCCCTTTACTGTCTCCCTACCTCTTCCCCCTTCCTTTACTGACTCCCTAACTCTTCCCTTTACTGCCTCCCTACCTCTTCCCTTTACTGTCTCCCTACCTCTTCCCTTTGCTGTCTCCCTACCTCTTCCCCCCTCCTTTACTACTCTCCTTACCTCTTCCCTTTACTGCCTCCCTACCTCTTCCCTTTACTGTCTCCCTACCTCTTACCCTCCTTTCCTGTCTCACTACCTCTTCCCCCCTCCTTTACTGTCTCCGTACCTCTTCCCTTTACTGACTCCCTACCTCTTCCCTTTACTGACTCCCTACCGCTTCCCTTTACTGACTCCCTACCTCTTCCCTTTACCCTCTCCCTACCTCTTCCCTTTACCCTCTCCCTACCTCTTCCCTTTACTGACTCCCTACCTCTTCCCTTTACTGTCTCCCTACCTCTTCCCTTTACTGTCTTCCTACCTCTTCCCCCCTCCTTTACTGTCTCCCTACCTCTTCCCTTAACTGTCTCCCTACCTCTTCCCTTACTGTCTCCCTACCTCTTCCCTTTACTGTCTCCCTACCTGTTCCCTTTACCTTCTCCCTACCTCTTCCATTTACTGGCTCCCTACCTCTTCCCGTTACCTTCTCCCTACCTCTTCCCTTTACTACTCCCTACCTCTTCCCCCCTCCTTTACTGTCTCCCTACCTCTTCCCTTTACCTTCTCCCTACCTCTTCCCTTTACTGTCTCCCTACCTCTTCCCTTTACTGACTCCCTACCTCTTCCCCCCTCCTTTACTGACTCCCTACCTCTTCCCTTTACCTACTCCCTACTTCTTCCCTTTACTGACTCCTACATCTACCACCCTCCTTTACTGTCTCCCTACCTCTTCCCGTTACTGTCTCCCTACCCCTTCCCTTTACTGACTCCCTACCTCTTCCCTTTACTGTATCCCTACCTCTTCCGTTTACTGTCTCCCTACCTCTTCCCTTTACTGTCTCCCTACCTCTTCCCCCTTCCTTTACTGACTCCCTAACTCTTCCCTTTACTGCCTCCCTACCTCTTCCCTTTACTGTCTCCCTACCTCTTCCCTTTACTGTCTCCCTACCTCTTCCCCCTTCCTTTACTGACTCCCTAACTCTTCCCTTTACTGCCTCCCTACCTCTTCCCTTTACTGTCTCCCTACCTCTTCCCTTTACTGTCTCCCTACCTCTTCCCCCCTCCTTTACTATCTCCCTACCCTTCCCCTTTATTGTCTCCCTACCTCTTCCCTTTACTGTCTCCCTACCTCTTACCCTCCTTTACTGTCTCACTACCTCTTCCCCCCTCCTTTACTGTCTCCGTACCTCTTCCCTTTACTGTCTCCCTACCTCTTCCCTTTACTGACTCCCTACCTCTTCTCTTTACTGACTCCCTACCTCTTCCCTATACTGACTCCCTACCTCTTCCCTTTACCCTCTCCCTACCTCTTCCATTTACTGACTCCCTACCTATTCCCTTTACTGGCTCCCTACCTCTTCCCCCCTCCTTTACTGTCTCCCTACCTCTTCCCTTCACTGTCTCCCTACCTCTTCCCTTTACTGACTCCCTACCTCTTCCCTTTACTGTCTCCCTACCTCTACCCCCCTCCTTTACTGTATCCTGACCTCTTCCCTTTACTGTCTCCCTACCTCTTCCCTTTACTGACTCCCTACTGCTTCCCTTTACACTCCCCCTACCTCTTCCCTTTACTGTCTCCCTACCTTTTCCCTTTACTGTCTCCCTACCTCTTCCCCCTTCCTTTACTGGCTCCCTACCTCTTCCCTTTACTGTCTCCCTACCGCTTCCCTTTACACTCCCCCTACCTCTTCCCTTTACTGTCTCCCTACCTTTTCCCTTTACTGTCTCCCTACCTCTTCCCCCTTCCTTTACTGGCTCCCTACCTCTTCCCTTTACTGACTCCCTACCTCTTCCCTTTGCTGTCTCCCTACATTTTCCCTTTACTTTTTCCCTACCTCTTCCCTTTGCTGTCTCCCTACCTCTTCCCTTTACTGTCTCCCTACCTCTTCCCTTTGCTGACTCCCTACCTTTTCCCTTTACTGTCTCCCGACCTCTTCCTTTTACTGACTCCCTACCTCTTCCCTTTACTGACTCGCTACCTCTTCTCTTTACTGCCTCCTTACCTCTTCCCTTGACTGTCTCCCTACCTATTCCCTTGACTGTCTCCCTACCTCTTCCCTTTACTGTCTCCCTACCTCTTCCCTTTACTGTCTCCCTACCTCTGCCCTTTACATTCTCCCTACCTCTTCCCCCTTCCTTTACTGTCTCCCTACCTCTTCCCTTTACACTCTCCCTACCTCTTCCCTTTACTGACTCCCTACCTCTTCCTTTTAATGACTCCCTACCTCTTCGCTTTACTGTCTCCCTTCCTCTTCCCTTTACTGTCTCCCTACCTATTCCATTTACTGTCTCCCTACCTCTTCCCTTTACTGACTCCCTACCTCTTCCCTTGACTGTCTCCCTACCTCTTCCCTTTACTGTCTCCCTACCTCTTCCCTTTAATGTCTCCCTACCTTTCGCCCCTCCTTTACTGACTCCCTACCTCTTCCTTTTAATGACTCCCTACTTCTTCCCTTTACTGACTCGCTACCTCTTCCATTTACTGTCTCCCTACCTCTTCCCTTTACTGACTCCCTACCTCTTCCCTTTACCCTCTCCCTACCTCTTCCCTTTACTGTCTCCCTTCCTCTTCCCTTTACTGTCTCCCTACCTATTCCATTTACTGTCTCCCTACCTCTTCCCTTTACTGACTCCCTACCTCTTCCCTTGACCTTCTCCCTACCTCTTCCCTTTACTGTCTCCCTACCTCTTCCCCCCTCCTTTACTTTCTCCCTACCTCTTCCCTTAACACCCCTCCCTACCTCTTCCCTTACTGTCTCCCTACCTCTTCCCTTTACTGGCTCCCTACCTCATCCCTTTACCTTCTCCCTACCTCTTCCCTTTACTGTCTCCCTACCTCTTCCCTTTACTGTCTCCCTACCTCTTCCCTTTACTACTCCCTACCTCTTCTCCCTACCTCTTCCCTTTACCTTCTCCCTACCTCTTCCCTTTACTGTCTCCCTACCTCTTCCCCTTACTGACTCCCTACCTCTTCCCCCCTCCTTTAATGACTCCCTATGTCTTCCCTTTACCTACTCCCTACCTCATCCCTTTACTGACTCCCTACCTCTACCACCCTCCTTTACTGTCTCCCTACCTCTTCCCGTTACTGTCTCCCTACCTCTTCCCTTTACTGACTCCCTACCTCTTCCCTTTACTGTATCCCTACCTCTTCCCTTTACTGTCTCCCTACCTCTTCCGTTTACTGTCTCCCTACCTCTTCCCTTTACTGACTCCCTAACTCTTCCCTTTACTGCCTCCCTACCTCTTCCCTTTACTGTCTCCCTACCTCTTCCCTTTACTGTCTCCCTACCTCTTCCCCCCTCCTTTACTGTCTCCTTACCTCTTCCCTTTACTGCCTCCCTACCTCTTCCCTTTACTGTCTCCCTACCTCTTACCCTCCTTTACTGTCTCACTACCTCTTCCCCCCTCCTTTACTGTCTCCGTACCTCTTCCCTTTACTGTCTCCCTACCTCTTCCCTTTACTGACTCGCTACCTCTTCCATTTACTCTCTCCCTACCTCTTCCCTTTACTGACTCCCTACCTCTTCCCTTTACCCTCTCCCTACCTCTTCCCTTGACTGTCTCCCTTCCTCTTCCCTTGACTGTCTCCCTACCTCTTCCCTTGACTGTCTCCCTACCTCTTCCCTTGACTGCCTTCCTACCTCTTCCCTTTACTGACTCCCTACCTCTTCCCTTTACTGTCTCCCTACCTCTTCCCTTTACTGTCTCCCTACCTTTCGCCTCTCCTTTACTGACTCCCTACCTCTTCCTTTTAATGACTCCCTACCTCTTCCCTTTACTGACTCGCTACCTCTTCCCTTTACTGTCTTCCTACCTCTTCCATTTACTGTCTCCCTACCTCTTCCCTTTACTGTCTCCCTACCTCTTCCCTTGACTGTCTCCCTACCTCTTCCCTTGACTGCCTTCCTACCTCTTCCCTTTACTGTCTCCCTACCTCTTCCCTTTACTGCCTCCCTACCTCTTCCCTTTACTGTCTCCCTACCTTTCCCCCCTCATTTACTGTCTCCCTACCTCTTCCCTTTACTGTCTCCCTACCTCTTCCCTTGACTGTCTCCCTACCTCTTCCCTTGACTGCCTTCCTTCCTCTTCCCTTTACTGTCTCCCTACCTCTTCCCTTTACTGTCTCCCTACCTTTCCCCCCTCCTTTACTGTTTCCCTACCTCTTCCCTTTACTGTCTCCCTACCTCTTCCCTTTATTGTCTCCCTACCTTTCCCCCCTCCTTTACTGTCTCCCTACCTCTTCCGTTTACTGCCTCCCTACCGCTTCCCTTTACACTCTCCCTAACTCTTCCCTTTACTGTCTCCATACCTCTTCCCTTTACTCACTCCCTACCTCTTCCCTTTACTGTCTCCCTACCTCTACCCTTTACTGTCTCCCTACATCTTCCCTTTACTGACTCGCTACCTCTTCCCTTTACTGCCTTCTCACCTCTTCCCTTGACTGTCTCCCTACCTCTTCCCTTTACTGTCTCCCTACCTCTTCCCTTTACTGACTCGCTACCTCTTCTCTTTACTGCCTCCTTACCTCTTCCCTTGACTTCCTCCCTACCTCTTCCCTTGACTGTCTCCCTACCTCTTCCCTTTACACTCTCCCTACCTCTTCCCTTTACTGTCTCCCTACCTCTGCCCTTTACTGTCTCCCTACCTCTTCCCCCTTCCTTTACTGTCTCCCTACCTCTTCCCTTTACACTCTCCCTACCTCTTCCTTTTAATGACTCCCTACCTCTTCCCTTTACTGTCTCCCTTCCTCATCCCTTTACTGTCTCCCTACCTCTTCCCTTTACTGTCTCCCTACCTCTTCCCTTTACTGACTCTCTACCTCTTCCCTTTACTGACTCTCTACCTCTTCCCCCTTCCTTTACTGTCTCCCTACCTCTTCCCTTTACTGTCTCCCTACCTATTCCCTTTACTATCTCCCTACCTCATCCCTTTACTGTCTCCCTACCTCTTCCCTTTACTGTCTCCATACCTCTTACCTTTACTGACTCCTTACCTCTTCCCTTTACTGTCTCCCTACATTTCTCCCCCTCCTTTACTGTCTCCCTACCTCTTACCTTTCACCTTCTCCCTACCTCTGCCCTTTACTGACTCCCTACCTCTTCCCCCTTCCTTTACTGTCTCCCTACCTCTTCCCTTTACACTCTCCCTACCTCTTCCCTTTACTGACTCCCTACCTCTTCCCTTTACTGACTCGCTACCTCTTCTCTTTACTGCCTCCTTACCTCTTCCCTTGACTGTCTCCCTACCTCTTCCCTTGACTGCCTCCCTACCTCTTACCTTTACTGACTCCTTACCTCTTCCCTTTTCTGTCTCCCTACCTTTTCCCCCCTCCTTTACTGTCTACCTACCTCTTCCCTTTACTGTCTCCCTACCTCTTCCCTTTACTGACTCTCTACCTCTTCCCTTTACTGTCTCCCTACCTCTTCCCTTGACTGTCTCCCTACCTCTTGCCTTTACTGACTCCTTACCTCTTCCCTTTACTGTCTCCCTACCTTTTCCCCCCTCCTTTACTGTCTCCCTACCTCTTCCCTTTACTGTCTCCCTACCTCTTCCCTTTACTGACTCGCTACCTCTTCCCTTTACTGTCTCCCTACCTCTTCCCTTTACTGTCTCCCTACCTCTTCCCTTGACTGTCTCCCTACCTCTTCCCTTTACTGTCTCCCTACTTCTGCCCTTTACTGTCTCCCTACCTCTTCCCCCTTCCTTTACTGTCTCCCTACCTCTTCCCTTTACCTTCTCCCTACCTCTTTCCCCTTCCTTTACTGACTCCCTAACTCTTCCCTTTTATGTCTCCCTACCTCTTCCCCCTTCCTTTACTGACTCCCTAACTCTTCCCTTTACTGCCTCCCTACCTCTTCCCTTTACTGTCTCCCTACCTCTTCCCCCCTCCTTTACTGTCTCCCTACCTCTTCCCTTTACTGACTCCCTACCTCTTCCCTTTACTGTCTCCCTACCTCTTCCCTTGTCAGGTGGACCAGTTGAGTGGAGAGCTGCAGGTGGAGCGTAGCTCTTCCCAGACCAGAATGCATCTCCTTCTATCTCTTCCCCCCTGTCCTAACCTCTTCCTCCCATGACCCCCTTTCTAAAGTGATGTGTGTGTCTCTCTATTCCTCCCTCTGTCCTCACCTGTGCGTCTCTCTATCCCTTCCCCCTAGGTGGACCAGTTGAGCAGTGAGCTGCAGGCTGAGCGTAGTTCTTCCCAGAGCAGTGAGGGCATCAGACAGCAGCTGGAGAGGCAGAACAAGGATCTGAAGGTCAAGCTTCAGGAGATGGAGGGTCAGGGGAGGTCAAAGTTCAAATCCTCCATCGCCACCCTGGAGGCCAAACTACACCAGCTGGAGGATCAGCTGGAGCTGGAGAACAGGTGAGGACAGGAGAGGGGAGAAGAGTAGAGGAGGAGACAGGGGAGGAAAAGGGGGGTGAGAGGAGAGGAGGAGACAGGAACAGCTCGGGCTGGAGAACAGGTGGGGGCAGGAGAGGATAATGGGAAATGTAGTTCTTACTCACATGGTCATGATGAACTACATTACATTTACATTTTAGTCATTTAGCAGACGCTCTTATCCAGAGCGACTTACAGTTAGGAATCGAACCCCCCGTGGGAATCCCATTCACCAAAAATGTATCCCTCCTACAGTGAGTCGCGTGGCCGTGGCTTGCTATATAAAGCAGGCAGACAGGCATCGAGGCATTCAGTTACCGTTCGATTGAACTTCAGAATGGGTAAAACTAGTGACCTAAGCAACTTTGAGCGAGGTCGAAGGAGAATGGCAAGAATCGTTCAACCTAACAGGCGGGACACAAACAGACAAATAACGGCGCAGTACAACAGTGGTGTGCAGAACGGCATCTCGGAGCGCACAACTCGTCGATACTTGTCACGGATGGGCTATTGCAGCGGACGACCGCACCGGGTTCCACTCCTATCAGTTCTAAACAAGAAGAAGCGGCCCCAGTGAGCATGCGATCAACAACACTGGACAATTGAGGAGTGGAAAAACATTGCATGGAACATGACAGCGAGTTCAGTTTACTTGTGTGGCCTGCGCAGTCCCCAGACCTCAACCCAATAGAGCATCTTTGGGATGAGATGGAACGGCCTGTTGGCAGCATGAATGTACCGCCGTCCAATCTGCAGCAACTAGGTGATGCCATCGCATCAGCATGGACCAACATCCCTGTGGAACGTTTCCGACACCTTGTAGAATGCCCCAAAGAATTCAGGCTGTTCTGGAGGAAAAGGGGGGTCCGACCCGGTACTCGATGGGTGTACCTAATAAACTGGACCCGGTGCTAGATGGGTGTACCTAGTAAACTGTATAAGTCCAATAGTTGTAATACTATAATGATGGAATGGATAGTGCGGTCATCATTACAGTTGGACGCATTGGTACCTTTCGGGCAATTCAGAATGTTGGTAGAGGACATCAATGGGACTCCCTGACTAAATAAAGGTTAAATAAAAAAACATCTCTATTTCATAAAATAACTTAATTACAGTGTCTTGTAATGGTCTCCAGGCAGTAGACAGGACGGAAAATATATCAGCTGTAAGGTTCTGGCTTGTTCTGTACAGAGAGAGACAGATGTAAGGTTCTGGATTGTTGTGTCCAGAGACAGACAGCTGTAAGTTTCTGGTTTGTTGTGTCCAGAGAGAGACAGGCCAGCGCTAAAGGGATGCGTCAGAAAGAGAAGAAGCTGAAGGATCTGACCATCCAGATGGAGGATGAGAGGAAACAGGCAGAGCAGTACAAGGACCAGGTAACACACACACACACACACACACACACACATACACACATACACACATTGACAAACACACACACACACACACACAAACACACTCACACATACACATTCACACACACACATATACACACACATACACATTCACACACACACACACATATACACACACACATACAGTGGGGAGAACAAGTATTTGATACACTGCCGATTTTGCAGGTTTTCCTACTTACAAAGCATGTAGAGGTCTGTAATTTTTATCATAGGTACACTTCAACTTTGTGAGACGGAATCTAAAACAAAAATCCAGAAAATCACATTGTATGATTTTTAAGTAATTAATTTGCATTTTATTGCATGACATAAGTATTTGATCACCTACCAACCAGTCAGAATTCCGGCTCTCACAGACCTGTTAGTTTTTCTTTAAGAAGCCCTCCTGTTCTCCACTCATTACCTGTATTAACTGCAATTGTTTGAACTCGTTACCTGTATAAAAGACACCTGTCCACACACTCAATCAAACAGACTCCAACCTCTCCACAATGGCCAAGACCAGAGAGCTGTGTAAGGACATCAGGGATAAAATTGTAGACCTGCACAAGGCTGGGATGGGCTACAGGACAATAGGCAAGCAGCTTGGTGAGAAGGCAACAACTGTTGGTGCAATTATTAGAAAATGGAAGAAGTTCAAGATGACGGTCAATCACCCTCGGTCTGGGGCTCCATGCAAGATCTCACCTCGTGGGGCATCAATGATCATGAGGAAGGTGAGGGATAAGCCCAGAACTACACGGCAGGACCTGGTCAATGACCTGAAGAGAGCTGGGACCACAGTCTCAAAGAAAACCATTAGTAACACACTACGCCGTCATGGATTAAAATCCTGCTGCGCACACAAGGTCCCCCTGCTCAAGCCAGCGCATGTCCAGGCCCGTCTGAGGTTTGCCAATGACCATCTGGATGATCCAGAGGAGGAATGGGAGAAGGTCATGTGGTCTGATGAGACAAAAATAGAGCTTTTTGGTCTAAACTCCACTCGCCGTGTTTGGAGGAAGAAAAAGGATGAGTACAACCCCAAGAACACCATCCCAACCGTGAAGCATGGAGGTGGAAACATCATTCTTTGGGGATGCTTTTCTGCAAAGGGGACAGGATGACTGCACCGTATTGAGGGGAGGATGGATGGGGCCATGTATCGCGAGATCTTGGCCAACAACCTCCTTCCCTCAGTAAGAGCATTGAAGATGGGTCGTGGCTGGGTCTTCCAGCATGACAACGACCCGAAACACACAGCCAGGGCAACTAAGGAGTGGCTCCGTAAGAAGCATCTCAAGGTCCTGGAGTGGCCTAGCCAGTCTCCAGACCTGAACCCACTAGAAAATCTTTGGAGGGAGCTGAAAGCCCGTATTGCCCAGCGACAGCCCCGAAACCTGAAGGATCTGGAGAAGGACTGTATGGAGGAGTGGGCCAAAATCCCTGCTGCAGTGTGTGCAAACCTGGTCAAGACCTACAGGAAATGTATGATCTCTGTAATTGCAAACAAAGGTTTCTGTACCAAATATTAAGTTCTGATGTTCTGATGTATCAAATACTTATGTCATGCAATAAAATGCAAATCAATTACTTAAAAATCATACAATGTGATTTTCTGGATTTTTGTTTTAGATTCCGTCTCTCACAGTTGAAGTGTACCTATGATAAAAATTACAGACCTCTACATGCTTTGTAAGTAGGAAAACCTGCAAATTTGGCAGTGTATCATTTTACATATTTAGCAGACGCTCTTATCCAGAGCGACTTACAGTTAGTGAATACATATATATATATATTTTTTATACTGGCCCCCCGTGGGAATCGAACCCACAACCCTGGCGTTGCAAACACCATGCTCTATCAACTGAGCTACATCCCTGCCGGCCATTCCCTCCCCTACCCTGGACGACGCTGGGCCAATTGTGCGCCGCCCATGAGTCTCCCGGTCGCGGCCGGCTGCGACAGAGCCTGGATTCGAACCAGGATCTCTAGTGGCACAGTTAGTACTGCGATGCAGTGCCTTAGACCACTGCGCCACTCAGGAGACTGGTATCTTGTTCTCCCCACTGTATACACACACATATATACACACACACATACACACACACACACACACACACACACATTCACAAACACAAACACATACACACACACACACATATACACACACACACACACACACATATACACACACACACACACACACATATACACACACACACACATATACACACACACCACCACATATCCTTTCATTTCTAAATGTATTTTTGAGTTTGCTTTTTGGCCTCCTTCCTCCATACTTCCCCCCTGCTCGTGTGTGTGTGTGTGTGTGTCTGTCTAGGCGGAGAAGGCTAACGTGCGTGTGAAGCAGCTGAAGCGTCAGCTGGAGGAGGCAGAGGAGGAGTCTCAACGGGTTGCCGCGGGACGCAGGAAGTTACAGAGGGAACTGGACGAGGCCTCCGAGGCCAACGACGCCCTCAGTAGGGAGGTGTCCGCCCTCAAGAGCAAACTCAGGTACAAACAAGTTACTACACCTGGCTAAGTACAACACTATGCAGATATCACGCTGAAATACACCTCAAGATGATGTTACCACACCTGGCTAAATACAATATAACACTATACCTGACCTGTATATAGTAGATAATATAACATCTGACCTGTATATAGTAGATAATATAACACCTGACCTGTATATAGTAGATAATATAACACTACACCTGACCTGTATATAGTAGATAATATAACACTACACCTGACCTGTATATAGTAGATAATATAACACCTGACCTGTATATAGTAGATAATATAACACTACACCTGACCTGTATATAGTAGATAATATAACATCTGACCTGTATATAGTAGATAATATAACATCTGACCTGTATATAGTAGATAATATAACACTACACCTGACCTGTATATAGTAGATAATATAACACCTGACCTGTATATAGTAGATAATATAACACCTGACCTGTATATAGTACATAATATAACATCTGACCTGTATATAGTAGATAATATAACACCTGACCTGTATATAGTAGATAATATAACACTACACCTGACCTGTATATAGTAGATAATATAACACCTGACCTGTATATAGTAGATAATATAACACTACACCTGACCTGTATATAGTAGATAATATAACACCTGACCTGTATATAGTAGATAATATAACACTACACCTGACCTGTATATAGTAGATAATATAACATCTGACCTGTATATAGTAGATAATATAACATCTGACCTGTATATAGTAGATAATATAACATCTGACCTGTATATAGTAGATAATATAACACCTGACCTGTATATAGTAGATAATATAACACTACACCTGACCTGTATATAGTAGATAATATAACATCTGACCTGTATATAGTAGATAATATAACATCTGACCTGTATATAGTAGATAATATAACACTACACCTGACCTGTATATAGTAGACAATATACATAACACTTGACCTGTATATAGTAGATAATATAACACTACACCTGACCTGTATATAGTAGATAATATAACACTACACCTGACCTGTATTTAGTAGATAATATAACATCTGACCTGTATATAGTAGATAATATAACACCTGACCTGTATATAGTAGATAATATAACACTACACCTGACCTGTATATATGTCACGATCGTCTGAAGGAGGAGACCAATGCGCAGCGTTGCGAGTGAACATGATGACTTTATTAACTTAAAGCAACCACGAAGAAAACAACAAATGACGATCCGTGAAGTTCTATACTGAATACTACTAACAGCAACAAAGAAACAACAACCCACAACACAAAGTGAACTCACACAGTATAAATATGGCTCCCAATCAGAGATAACGAGCCGACAGCTGACACTCGTTACCTCCGATTGGGAGTCATACGACTAATCAAGAACAATTAACCAAACATAGAACATGCACAACCAGAAATCCCCAACATAGAAATACACCCAAACAATGAAACTAAACAACCCTGGCTCAAATATCAAGGTCCGTGGAGCCAGAGTGTCACATTACCCCTCTAAAGGTGCGACCTCCGGGCGCACCAGCATACAGTCTCGGGGAGGGTCTGGGTGGGCGTCTGTCCCTGGTGGCGGCTCTGGCCCAGGTCGTGGTCCCCACCCCACCTTAGTCACTATCCGCTTCCGTATTCCCTTCCTCATGACCACCCCCAACTAAACCCCACTGGATTAAGGGCGGCACCGGACTACGGGGCAGTACCGGACTAAGGGGCAGTACCTGACTAGATGGCGGATCCTGGCTGGCTGGCTCTGGCGGATCCTGGCGGGACGGCTCTGGCGGATCCTGGCGGGACGGCTCTGGCGGATCCTGGCGGGACGGCTCTGGCGGATCCAGGCTGGACGGCTCTGGCGGATCCTGGCTGGACGGCTCTGGCGGATCCTGGCTGGACGGCTCTGGCGGATCCTGGCTGGACGGCTCTGGCGGATCCTGGCTGGACGGCTCTGGCGGATCCTTGCTGGACGGCTCTGGCGGATCCTGGCTGGACGGCTCTGGCGGATCCTGGCTGGACGGCTCTGGCGGATCCTGGCTAGACGGTTCTGGCGGATCCTGGCTGGACAGCTCTGGCGGATCCTGGCTGGACAGCTCTGGCGGATCCTGGCTGGACGGCTCTGGCGGATCCTGGCAGGCTGACGGATCTGGCTGCTCATGGCTGGCTGACGGATCTGGCTGCTCATGGCTGGCTGACGGATCTGGCTGCTCATGGCTGGCTGACGGATCTGGCTGCTCATGGCTGGCTGACGGGTCTGGCTGCTCGCGGCTGACTGACGGGTCTGGCTGCTCGCGGCTGGCTGACGGATCTGGTTGCTCATGGCTGGCTGACGGATCTGGCTGCTCATGGCTGGCTGACGGATCTGGCTGCTCATGGCTGGCTGACGGATCTGGCTGCTCATAGCTGGCTGACGGATCTGGCTGCTCATGGCTGGCTGACGGGTCTGGCTGCTCATGGCTGGCGGAAGGCTCTGGCTGATCCTGTCTGGCGGAAGGCTCTGGCTGATCCTGTCTGGCGGAAGGCTCTGGCTGATCCGGTCTGACGGAAGGCTCTGGCTGCTCCTGTCTGGCGGAAGGCTCTGGCTGATCCTGTCTGGCGGAAGGCTCTGGCTGATCCTGTCTGGCGGAGAGCTCTAGCGGCTCCGGTCTGGCGGACGGCTCTGAAGGCTCATGGCAGACGGGCGGCTTTGCAGGCTCAGTACAGACGGGCAGTTCAGACGGCGTTGGGCAGACGGGCAGTTCAGACGGCGTTGAGCAGACGGGCAGTTCAGACGGCGTTGGGCAGACGGCCAGTTCAGGCCGGCTGGCGACGCACATCGTGGACCTGGTGCGTGGAGTAGGAACAGGCCGGACCGTACCGGGAACACCCACCACTGGCCTTAACTGGGGATCAAGAACGGACCGGACCAGACTGGGAACACACTTCAGTCTCTCATGCCGTGCCACAACAACTTCCCTCCCTCTACTCGCCAATGGCTCCCGTAATCCGATAGCCTTCTCTCCTTTTCTCCCTGTGGCAGCCTCCTGCTGCCCAGGCGCCCAAGCCATGTGCCCCCCCCCAAAAATGTTTTGGGGAGTAACCACGGGCTTCCAGCCTCGACTCCGCGCTTCCTCTTCATACCACCTCCTCTCGGCTGCAGCTGCCTCCAGCTCTTCACGAGGGCGGTGATATTCCTCCTCAGACCACCTCCTCTCGGCTGCAGCTGCCTCCAGCTCTTCACGAGGGCGATGATGTTCCTCCGGTTGTGCCCAAGGACCCTTTCCAGCCCGAATCTCCTCCCATGTCCAAAAGTCCTTAGGAGGCATCCATAACTCCTGTGTCCAGACCCCTTGCTCCTGGACGCGCTGCTTGGTCCTTTTTGGTGGGTTATTCTGTCACGATCGTCTGAAGGAGGAGACCAATGCGCAGCGTTGCGAGTGAACATGATGACTTTATTAACTTAAAGCAACCACGAAGAAAACAACAAATGACGATCCGTGAAGTTCTATACTGAATACTACTAACAGCAACAAAGAAACAACAACCCACAACACAAAGTGAACTCACACAGTATAAATATGGCTCCCAATCAGAGATAACGAGCCGACAGCTGACACTCGTTACCTCCGATTGGGAGTCATACGACTAATCAAGAACAATTAACCAAACATAGAACATGCACAACCAGAAATCCCCAACATAGAAATACACCCAAACAATGAAACTAAACAACCCTGGCTCAAATATCAAGGTCCGTGGAGCCAGAGTGTCACAATATAGTAGACAATATAACACCTGACCTGTATATAGTAGATAATATAACACCTGACCTGTATATAGTAGATAATATAACACCTGACCTGTATATAGTAGACAATATAACACCTGACCTGTATATAGTAGACAATATAACACTACACCTGACCTGTATATAGTAGATAATATAACACCTGACCTGTATATAGTAGATAATATAACACCTGACCTGTATATAGTAGATAATATAACACTACACCTGACCTGTATATAGTAGATAATATAACACTACACCTGACCTGTATATAGTAGATAATATAACACCTGACCTGTATATAGTAGATAATATAACACTACACCTGACCTGTATATAGTAGATAATATAACATCTGACCTGTATATAGTAGATAATATAACATCTGACCTGTATATAGTAGATAATATAACATCTGACCTGTATATAGTAGATAATATAACACCTGACCTGTATATAGTAGATAATATAACATCTGACCTGTATATAGTAGATAATATAACATCTGACCTGTATATAGTAGATAATATAACACCTGACCTGTATATAGTAGATAATATAACACCTGACCTGTATATAGTAGATAATATAACACTACACCTGACCTGTATATAGTAGATAATATAACACTACACCTGACCTGTATATAGTAGATAATATAACACTACACCTGACCTGTATATAGTAGATAATATAACATCTGACCTGTATATAGTAGATAATATAACACCTGACCTGTATATAGTAGATAATATAACATCTGACCTGTATATAGTAGATAATATAACACCTGACCTGTATATAGTAGATAATATAACACTACACCTGACCTGTATATAGTAGATAATACAACACCTGACCTGTATATAGTAGACAATATAACACCTGACCTGTATATAGTAGATAATATAACACTACACCTGACCTGTATATAGTAGACAATATAACACCTGACCTGTATATAGTAGATAATATAACACCTGACCTGTATATAGTAGATAATATAACACCTGACCTGTATATAGTAGACAATATAACACCTGACCTGTATATAGTAGACAATATAACACTACACCTGACCTGTATATAGTAGATAATATAACACCTGACCTGTATATAGTAGATAATATAACACCTGACCTGTATATAGTAGATAATATAACACTACACCTGACCTGTATATAGTAGATAATATAACACCTGACCCTTATATAGTACATAATATAACATCTGACCTGTATATAGTAGATAATATAACACTACACCTGACCTGTATATAGTAGACAATATACATAACACTTGACCTGTATATAGTAGATAATATAACACTACACCTGACCTGTATATAGTAGATAATATAACACTACACCTGACCTGTATATAGTAGACAATATAACACCTGACCTGTATATAGTAGATAATATAACACTACACCTGACCTGTATATAGTAGACAATATAACACCTGACCTGTATATAGTAGACAATATAACACCTGACCTGTATATAGTAGATAATATAAGACCTGACCTGTATATAGTACATAATATAACATCTGACCTGTATATAGTAGATAATATAACACTACACCTGACCTGTATATAGTAGACAATATACATAACACTTGACCTGTATATAGTAGATAATATAACACTACACCTGACCTGTATATAGTAGATAATATAACACTACACCTGACCTGTATATAGTAGACAATATAACACCTGACCTGTATATAGTAGATAATATAACACTACACCTGACCTGTATATAGTAGATAATATAACACTACACCTGACCTGTATATAGTAGACAATATAACACCTGACCTGTATATAGTAGATAATATAACACCTGACCTGTATATAGTAGATAATATAACACCTGACCTGTATATAGTAGACAATATAACACCTGACCTGTATATAGTAGACAATATAACACTACACCTGACCTGTATATAGTAGATAATATAACACCTGACCTGTATATAGTAGATAATATAACACCTGACCTGTATATAGTAGATAATATAACACCTGACCTGTATATACAGTGGGGGAAAAAAGTATTTAGTCAGCCACCAATTGTGCAAGTTCTCCCACTTAAAAAGATGAGAGAGGCCTGTAATTTTCATCATCGGTACACGTCAACTATGACAGACAAAATGAGGGGAAAAAATCCAGAAAATCACATTGTAGGATTTTTAATGAATTTATTTGCAAATTATGGTGGAAAATAAGTATTTGGTCACCTACAAACAAGCAAGATTTCTGGCTCTCACAGACCTGTAACTTCTTCTTTAAGAGGCTCCTCTGTCCTCCACTCGTTACCTGTATTAATGGCACCTGTTTGAACTTGTTATCAGTATAAAAGACACCTGTCCACAACCTCAAACAGTCACACTCCAAACTCCACTATGGCCAAGACCAAAGAGCTGTCAAAGGACACCAGAAACAAAATTGTAGACCTGCACCAGGCTGGGAAGACTGAATCTGCAATAGGTAAGCAGCTTGGTTTGAAGAAATCAACTGTGGGAGCAATCTTTGGAGGGAGTTGAAAGTCCGTGTTGCCCAGCGACAGCCCCAAAACATCACTGCTCTAGAGGAAATCTGCATGGAGGAATGGGCCAAAATACCAGCAACAGTGTGAGAAAACCTTGTGAAGACTTACAGAAAACGTTTGACCTGTGTCATTGCCAACAAAGGGTATATACAGTGGGGAAAAAAAGTATTTAGTCAGCCACCAATTGTGCAAGTTCTCCCACTTAAAAAGATGAGAGAGGCCTGTAATTTTCATCATAGGTACACGTCAACTATGACAGACAAAATGGAAAAATCTTTCCATTCATCCTCTGCCTTCACCTCTAAACCCTCCTCTTCTATAGCAGCCTTTTCTTCCAGCTCTTTAACAATGTTGAAGGTTTACTCTAACCATCCAGAGACGTGTGTTTCTTACATGGCTGTGTAAAGCAACTATAGCTCTAACTCAACTCATTTAATCTCCCCTCTAAGTCTGATTCTGGTCTCTTCCTTCTTCTTCTCCCTCCAATCTTTCCTTCTCTTCTGCCGCTTCCCTCTAATTCCATTATTTTCCCGACATTCCCGTCCTTCCCAGGCGAGGAGGAGGAGGAGGAGGAGGAGGAGGGGAGTCATCTTTCAGCAGCAGTCCTCGTCGCGTGGGGAGCATTGGGAATGTAAGCCTCAGTGGGACTGGGAGCCGGAGGAGCAGAGCTGGGAATAATGGAGGGAATGTTGGGAATCCTGAGAACACAAACAACGTTCCAGAAGAAGAGGAGCCTCTGTTCTCGTCCACCCCGCCTCCGGAGGATGTCAACGGAACCCTGCCAGAAGAGTAGAGGGACAAAGTGACACCCCTACTTTTAAACACTGTCCGTCCCTCCATACATCTTTCCATTTCCTTCCCTTAAACCCTCCCTTGTTCCCGCTCTCCTTTCTTCCTCCTTCCACTCCTCCCTTCTTCCTTCCCCTTCCTACCATCCCTACTAATATTCTTATACCCCGCCCCCTTTTATGCATCACCTGTCTGTGACAGTAGCTTGGATTGTGTCACCAAAATGTCAAAGTACCGTGTGAGCTGTTTTAAACTGAATTTATATCTTATTGCAGATGTCTTAATATATATCTGAAGTTATATCTTATTGCAGATATCTTAATATATATATCTGAAGTTATAGCTTATTGCAGATGTCTTAATATATATATCTGAAGTTATAGCTTATTGCAGATGTCTTAATATATATCTGAAGTTATAGCTTATTGCAGATGTCTTAATATATATCTGAAGTTATAGCTTATTGCAGATGTCTTAATATGTATCTGAAGTTATAGCGTATTGCAGATGTCTTAATATATATCTGAAGTTATAGCTTATTGCAGATGTCTTAATATATATCTGAAGTTATAGCTTATTGCAGATGTCTTAATATATATCTGAAGTTATAGCTTATTGCAGAGGTCTTAATATATATCTGAAGCTATAGCTTATTGCAGAGGTCTTAATATATATCTGAAGCTATAGCTTATTGCAGAGGTCTTAATATATATCTGAAGCTATAGCTTATTGCAGAGGTCTTAATATATCTGAAGTTATAGACACTAAAGATTGTTTCTCTCTATGCACTTATTTTATTATATTTTTCGAGCAGTGGCTATATTTTAGAAGAAACTCATTTATTAATCTGGGAATCTCATTGTGAATTGAGTTTTATAGAGTAAACCATCAACCCATGGACAATACTGGTCCTCTGCCTTTGTTTTCATTTATGATGAGTTCCTTACCAACACACACACAAATACTACTACTGCTACTGTTACTACTACTAGTATGATCTACGTTGATTTTAGGTTCACATAAAATTATATTGCTTATTCTACAATCATATACAATCAAACTAGCCTGATCCCAGATCTGTTTGTGCCATCATGTCAACTCATTGTAACTCATGATGACACAGACAGACTGGTACCCAGGCTACAATAGTCTACATGGCTTTTAGCACCAATCAGGGTCAAGGGTTATTAAAATGAACATCAGGTTGAATTGTTTGTGAAAACACCTAAATATCTATTATAAATGCTATAAACTACTTTCAATCCCCACAATCTTGTGTTCTTGTCTGTGGATTTTGTTCAACAGCAAAAGACGGCACTTTCACTAAGTCAGTTTTATTGAGGACAGTTGGGTCGGAGACACATTTAACCAAACATGCCTTTTATCAGATACAGGAAGAGGCATCCCAGGATGAAAACAGAAAACATCTTCATGAAAAACAAATTTGTATATTTTTGTACAGAAGCTTGTGAGTGGCTACACAAAGCAACATGACATCTCATTGGGTGTCCATCTCTGTGACTTCCTGATTCACAGAAACAAGACACACCCATCCACACAGTGAGGTTTTTAAAGCTACAAACTTTTCAAATTATATGATATTGCTTCATACATTCTACCCCTGAGCAACACGCAGTAACAGTCACACATAGGTATCCACTCCCATTTTAACACACCAAACATTATATTTCTTATAACCTATATTATTAGTACCCTATAGGGAAAAAGTAAGAACCCAAAGCAAGTAAATTAACACTTTCTTACATGTATTTTGTAACATAAAACACATTTCCTTAATTGAAGTAGTCATGACCCCCTCATCACAGAACAAGGTTACTTTCAGGGTTGGGCTCAGTTCCATTCATTCCATTTCAATTCAGTACTGGAACTAAACTGACATTCCAATTCCAAATGTCTCTCAATGAAAAAAATTGTAATTGAGTTTACTTCCTGAATTGAAACAAAATTGGTTACTTTTACACTCCTGGGTGGCAGAAGTACTGAGCTGAACTAAGCAGCCAACTAACAACATTCTGCTCTTTCACTTTTGAGTTTCCCCGATACCAAACCCACTTGAAAAAAATAATAATACCTAGCTCTGGGCACTTGGTAAATCTGTAAGGATTGGATAGGTATCAACATGGTGAATACTTCACCTAGCCTAATCAGAGGACAAGGTGGAGATGTTAGTTGCCATATTGCGTTGCTACACCCATCTATCCAACAGTTTCAGAACTACTACATTTGCTTAAGACCTAGTGGGTAGTTTGGGCTAAAGTTGAGTTTGTTTGACATTAAGTCTATGACGCTACATCATTGGCTAGAACTGAATGGGCTGAGGTGTATTACCGGTACCTGAGCAGTAGAAAGATACAGAGAGACGTCTTAAATAAGGTCAGATCACACTGTGGTCTCAGAGTACGGCACAAAGCGTCACCCAACAGGATATAAGCCACTACGCGCTGTTCGTCAACGTAGGTGGGACAGTATTTGAGTGCGTCCAAAATGGCACCCTATATAGTACACTACTTTTGACTGGCTCGTGTGACGGAGTACTTTTAACTGGTCAAAAGTAGAGCCCTTTATAGGGAATAGGGTGGCATTTCAGACACAAGCCTGACATCACAGAATGAACCAACCAATACCCAAAACATAAGGGTGAGAATGATCAAACAGGTATTCAAACGCATATACCCAGGCCATTGAGCGCCTTTAGAACGCGTTATCCCATTGAGCTAAAGCCAAGGCATTACCCTAGGGAGCTAACGCAAGTCTTCAGATCTCAGGCAAGGTTATTCATCATGCAAGCATAGTTACCCCAGTGGATCGCAACCAGTGGTACTAGAACCCTTGGGGGGAGTATAGGTATAGGGGAGAGCATGGTGTACAGTACTTGGTGGTGTAAAGTAAAGGTTGTGAACCACTGGTTTATCCTAGCCAAATAAACGTTGTTACACTTGCGCCGCCATACACAATATGTTAAAACACTTGTCACCTTGTATGGGTTAAAAACCAGAGGTTCCAAACCACAGCGTCATTCATAGGGTTGAATAATTCCAGTAATTAAAACAAAAGAAATCATAGGATTTCCAGAAAATCCCAGTTGGAATTCTGGATTTCTTGCTTATTCCTGCTTGATTCTGTGAATCTTCTAACCATGATTTCTGGAATATGTGGGAATTTTGCAGCCCTAATCATTCACAGGTAAGGCAAAAACATAACAAAAATACATCTTGACTACCCTCTGTACAACATACCTGGCTGTCTGAGTTCATAACCAAATATAAAAATGTCTACTTAGAAACATAAAATACAGCTTCAATCTCAACGTGGATTACTTTACAACACTGTTTATTCATTGATTCATTCAAGATTTCTACTAGTAAAATAATCAAACTGTATTGCTATAGTTTAAACAAATTATAGTTCAAGAAGGCACCATTAACTTTGGTAATCTAACTCTGTTATATCAGACTGGCCATGTTGAAGGTATCAGACTGGCCATGTTGAAGGTATCAGACTGGCCATGTTGAAAATATCAGACTGGCCATGTTGAAAATATCAGACTGGCCATGTTGAAAATATCAGACTGGCCATGTTGAAAATATCAGACTGGCCATGTTAAAAATATCAGCCTGGCCATGTTGAAAATATCAGCCTGGCCATGTTGAAGATATCAGCCTGGCCATGTTGAAAATATCAGCCTGGCCATGTTGAAAATATCAGCCTGGCCATGTTGAAGGTATCAGCCTGGCCATGTTGAAGATATCAGCCTGGCCATGTTGACGGTATCAGCCTGGCAATGTTGAAGATATCAGACTGGCCATGTTGAAGCCATCAGACCGGCCCTGTTGAAGATATCAGCCTAGCCCTGTTGAAGATATCAGCCTAGCCCTGTTGAAAATAACAGACTAGCCCTGTTGAAGATAACAGACTAGCCCTGTTGAAGATATCAGACTGGCCATGTTGAAAATATCTGACTAGCCATGTTGAAGCCATCAGACTAGCCCTGTTGAAGTTATCAGCCTAGCCCTGTTGAAAATATCAGCCCTGTTGAAAATATCAGCCTAGCCATGTTGAAGCTCTAAAAGGTGAGCGCAGGCTTGCGTTCAGTCAGGTTTGACCAGGATGAGGTGCCATCAGTAGCTCTGGTGAAATGGCACCCACTCAACACCATAGACTTGGATAGATGGCTCACGTGCCACAAAGCCTGTTTTAGCACGGGCAGAGTGAGCCACTGGGGACTTTCAACATTTTGAAGTAGTCAACTGGCTGGGACTTGCTATGGGTTAGGAAAGGATCACAGAATTCCATCCAGGTCAGCAGGATTGATCAGCCATTGGAATTATACTCCTTAGCAAACATTACATAACTGCAGGTGGCATTAAATCACCAACCTTGGCTTTACAGACTCAGCGGTTGAAGAAGAACTTGACTACTTTAAAATGGAGAAATCTGCCCATGTGGTCACAGAAGCCATTATGGCAATGCAAAGAAGAGCTCTCTATCCACCTCTATGCCCAACACATTCCCCAACCTAACCAAACACACCTTCACTTTTCCTGCGAGGTAGAAGTCACCCACAGATCTAGGATCAGATTACCCTAACCCCAATCCCACCCTTAACCATTAGAGAAACAACATCTGATCCTGGACCTGCAATAAAAGGTGCAAAGTCTATCTATTCCTTACCCAACCTCCCTACACCAACTTTCCTACTGCCTCCTGACTAGTCCCAAGATGTCCTGGATTTTCAGAGATCCTGGCTGAAGGATTCCAGATTTCCTGCTTACTACACCCTGATTCTGGAAATCTTCCAACCAGGATTTCTGAAAAACCTGGGTATTTTGGGAAAGTTACTGGAATTTTGCAACCCTACTCCTGACCCTCTCCTCCTTCCACTTCCTCTCCTTAACCAGTAGGTGTCACTGTTCAGTCAGTTACAGTATTATCGTTATTATTCTTCAAAGATTAGCAGACAAAACAAGGGGTTGTATTCATGTGAAGTAAAATAAAACATTTGAAATATAAATCATCATTATTGTGTGGATAACCTTCCATTCCAGTAACAACACTTTTTCCTCCATAAACATCAAAAGGAACAGAAACGTCCAAAACAGAACACAGCAAATATAACAAAACAACACGTGGTTAAAGTTCCAAATGGCACCCTATTCCCAACATAGTGCACTACTTTTGACCAGATATGGGTCCGCTACAGGTTAGTTCCAACAGGAAGTGCCCGTGCCATAAGCCCCGCTCCTAGGAGCCTCTCTGTCCTCGATGAGAAACCCGCAGGGCAAAGCATCCTGGGTAAAGCGTAGAGGGAAGGAGTACCGTTGATCCGTGACGTCATCAAAGCACCTCAACGACGCTCTAGAACAGTTGATATCAACACTGACGTTCTATGACGATCCATTGCATTAGATGGCGAGGTTCTGTCTCAATGACATTCTAGAACAGTTCTAGAACTCTAGACTCACTTCAGTGATGTCCAATGATCTGGTCCATTCCATTCCACCAGAGTGAGAGAGCTGTATGCTAGTACATTAAACCCCATTGGAAGCTGAAAGCTGTGATACAAGCCTGGTGGCCAAGGGAGACTGTGCTGGGCAGGGACACATTCATTAGTGCACGCTGTAGCTAACCGGAGGTGGGGGGGGGGGGTGGTTCACAGAATAATTTTGGGTCCTGGTCCGAAGTCTAGTCTCTTCACCATGCTGTAACACACAACAGAAACAGATTACTTAAACAGCACACTACGACCGACAGAATGTTTCAGACTTCAACTCAGACTATTCTCAGCCATTTTGTTAGGACTCCATCCTAGGCTAATTTCAGACTTTCATACCCCAATGGGCCTTGTTGTTCGGTTCTTGGGTTTGACTTCTGTTAGGATAAGGATCATCATCACTCATTAATATCATGTAGACGACTAATCAGCTTTATATTTATTTATTAAATTGTAAGCTATGACACCACGACTAACATAATTTGTTTTATGTATTCAGTGTCCATTTCGTTCTCTGATGGGCTTTCTTGTGATGGGCTGTTGGGTTCCAGTTGAGTGTAATAAAAACTACATGGATCAATATCAGCATGTAGATCCCTAACAGTTTAAATGTCTGTTTACATTACTTGATTCAGTTGTAGGTAGGCTATAAAAATGGCTTGTCAAGTCATTACTTCGAGTCCCAAATGGCACCCTATTCAATAGTGCACTACTATTAACCAGGACCTACAGGGAACAGGGTGCCATTTGGGGATGCGAACATTATTGAGCTAGTCGTAGAGCTAGCTATAGTTGACCCCTCACCCTTTCTCGTAGAGTCCGTTGGTGGCGGACGGTGTGTCAGAAGAAGTGCCTCTCTGGATGGGTGGCGCCCCCTGTCCCCCAGAGAGGGTACTGCGACCAGGAGACTGTTCATAGACAAACTCCCTACAGGATGCTAGTTTAGACTCCAGGTTCTGAAACCACAGGCATGGATGCAGGGTTACACACATATAGCAGATACACACACACACACACAGTGGTATGTTATGTGTTTGTGATACGGTGGTCAGAGAGGAATACAGAACAGTGTTGTGATATACATGAATGTGTTGTGATCAGAGAGGAAGACAGAACAGTGTTGTGATATACATGAATGTGTTGTGATCAGAGAGGAAGACAGAACAGTGTTGTGATATACATGAATGTGTTGTGATCTGAGAGGAAGACAGAACAGTGTTGTGATATACATGAATGTGTTGTGATCAGAGAGTCAAATAGAGAGAACAAAACAGTCAGCAGACTTCCTGTTACAGCTGTACAACTGACAGGAAACAGATGTTAATCACACACACACACACACACACACACACACAACCCCTGCACTACCTGTATGAGGGAGGTATTAGTGCAGGGGTTCCCAACCTTTTTTCCCCCCCAAGGCCCCCTTTTTTGATGTCACTTGTTTATTGAATAGCCTAGATTAAAGACAGCACCAGCTTGATTTTGGTTTAATTAGGAACATTGTTGTTTTGAAGCTCATTTCCTGCAATTCTACGTAGTTTCATAAAACATAGGTAGGCTATTTAATTATCATAATAATTAATTTAGAAAATAAAGTCTGATTGATTTGATCAATTGATAGCGACAGTCACATTGTAAAAGATTACTTCCCGAGCAAAGTCCAATTTCTTTGACCCCTCGACTTTAGAAGGTCGTAGCACAGCTTCTGAATGTCACAGAGACAAACCAAAGATATTCCCACGTGCATCAGGGTCACGTCTTCCTCTGGCATTATACCGCTTATTTCTTGTGTAGTTTTGTGTGTGTATGAGTGTTAGAATTAGAAGACCTTTATCACCTCAGACCTTTAATGAATATCATCTTACCCCGACTTTCCTCAGCAGTTCTCCTACGATGTTTTGAGCTGAGATACGTGCCGACGCAGTGAGAGGAGTACCTGATGGGCCGTCACCTGAACACAAAAAATAAAGAGTTTAAAATCTCCTGGTGTGATCCGGGAATTGAATGAGTAGAAACATTTTCCACATGAACACACACACACGGGGGGGTACTCACCTCTGCTGTAAGAGGGTGGGGGGGGGGTGAAGGGGCTTGCTGAGGAGTGGGGGTGGTCTGGAGGGGGTGGAGAGGAGAGCTGAGGAGGAGAGAGCAGGAGGAGGGGAGGAACGGAGGGATGAGGGGGGTCGTGTGAATGAATGGGAGGTAGTGAGGGATGTTTTGTCCTCCGTCTTGTCTGAGAGAGAGTCTTTGGTGACAGTGAAGGACGGTCGTCTTTCCTGCTTCTGTTGGACTGCCAACTCCTGTCTTAGATCTAAACACACACACACACACACACACACACACACACACACACACAGAGTGAGACAGAGACAGACACAGACAGAGAGACACAGAGAGAGACAGAGACAGAGAGAGAGAGACAGACAGAGAGAGAAAGCGAGACCGTAAGAAAGCCTGTCCCTTTAAGAGTGACTGATGATGTCATAGCTAGCACTGCTCTGAGTGTTCATTCATTCCCAAGTTCAGCTTGTGGAGAGGAATCTCCGGTTTGTAACATTATTATTTCTAGCTGTTAATCCTTCACTGTGTGTGATGCCAGAGCAGTACAGTATATTGTTTCCTTATGAAGTTATTATTTAGTCATATTTTCCTCATTATTATAACATTTATGGCACTCCTTTCTATGCTAGCTAAGTAATGTAACCACTGTTAGACACATTTTGCAGCCAGCCAAGTTGTTGCAGTCATTTTGTATGTCGTTTTTTTATTCAAATCAAATGTTATGTCACATGCGCCGAATACAACAGGTGTAGACCTTACCGTGAAATGCTTACTAACAAGCCCTTAACCAACAATGCAGTTAAGAAAGAAAACCCCCCAAAAATAAGAAATAAAAGTAACAAATAATTAAAGAGCAGCAGTAAAATAACAACAGTAAAATAACAATAGCGAGGCTATATACAGGGGGTACCGGCACAGAGTCAATTTGCATAATAAACAGAGAATAGCAGCAGTGTAAAGGGGGGGGGCAATTAAAATAGTCTGGGTAGCCATTAGATTGGATGTTCAGGAGTCTTATGGCTTGTGGGTAGAAGCTGTTTAGAAGCCTCTTGGACCTACACTTGGCGCTCCTGTACCGCTTGCCGTGCGGTAGCAGAGAGAACAGTCTATGACTAGGGTGGCGGCTGGAGTCATTGACAATTTTTAGGGCCTTCCTCTGACACCGCCTGGTATAGAGGTCCTAGATGGCAGGAAGCTTGGCCCCAGTGATATACTGGGCCGTACGCACTACCCTCTGTAGTGCTTTGCGGTCGGAGGCCGAGCAGTTGCCATACCAGGCAGTGATGCAACCAGTCAGGATGCTCTCGATGGTGCAGATGTAGAACCTTTTGAGGATCTGAGGACCCATGCCAAATCTTTTCAGGTGGAATAGGTTTTGTCGTGCCCTCTTCACGACTGTCTTGGTGTGCTTGGACCACGTTAGTTTGTTGGTGATGTGGACACCAAGGAACTTGAAGCTCTCAACCTGCTCCACGATGAGAATGGGGGCGTGCTCTTCTTTTTCCTGTAGTCCACAAATCATCTCCTTTGTCTTGATCACGTTGAGGGAGAGGTTGTTGTCCTAGCACCACCTTGCCAGGTCTCTGACCTCCTCCCTATAGGCTGTCTCATCGTTGTCGGTGATCAGGCCTACCACTGTTGTGTCATCTGCAAAATTAAATGATGGTGTTGGAGTCGTGCCTGGCCATGCAGTAATGAGTGAACAGGGAGTACAGGAGGGGACTGAGCACGCACCCCTGAGGGGCCCCCGTGTTGAGGATCAGCGTGGCAGATGTGTTGTTACCTACCCTTACCACCTGGATCTGGAAGTCCAGGATCCAGTTGCAGAGGGAGGTATTTAGTCCCAGGGTCCTTAGCTTGGTGATGAGCTTTGAGGGCACTATGGTGTTGAACGCTGAGCTGTAGTAAATGAATAGCATTCTCACATAGGTGTTCCTTTTGTCCAGGTGTGAAAGGGCAGTGTGGAGTGCAATAGAGATTGCATCATCTGTGGATCTGTTGAGGCGATATGCAAATTGGAGTGGGTCTAGGGTTTCTGGGATAATGGTGTTGATGTGAGCCATGACCAGCCTTTCAAAGCACTTCATGGCTACAGACGTGAGCGCTACGGGTCGGTAGTAGGCAGGTTACCTTAGTGTTCTTGGGCACAGGGACTATGGTGGTCTGCTTGAAACATGTTGGTATTACAGACTCAGTCAGGGACAGGTTGAAAATGTCAGTGAAGACACTTGCCAGCTGGTCAGCGCATGCTCGGAGTACACGTCCTGATAATCCGTCTGGCCCTGCGGTCTTGTGAATGTTGACCTGTTTAAAAGGTCTTACTCATATCGGCTACGGAGAGCGTGATCACACAGTCGTCCGGAAAAGCTGATGCTCTCATGCATCTTTCAGTGTTACTTGCCTCGAAGCGAGCATAGAAGTAATTTAGCTCGTCTGGTAGGCTCGTGTCACTGGGCAGCTCGCGGCTGTGCTTCCCTTTGTAGTCTGTAATAGTTTGCAAGCCCTGCCACATCCGACGAGCGTCGGAGCTGGTGTAGTACAATTACATCTTAGTCCTGTATTGACGCTTTGCCTGTTTGATGGTTCGTTGGAGGGCATAGCGGGATTTCTTATAAGCTTCCGGGTTAGAGTCCCGCTCCTTGAAAGCAGCAGTTCTACCCTTTAGCTCAGTGCAGATGTTGCCTGTAATCCATGGCTTCTGGTTGGGGTATGTACGTACAGTTACTGTGGGGACGACGTCATCGATGCACTTATTGATGAAGCCAGTGACTAATGTGGTGTACTCCTCAATGCCATCGGAAGAATCCCGGAACATATTCCAGTCTGTGCTAGCAAAACAGTCCTGTAGCTTAGCATCTGCTTCATCTGACCACTTTTTTATTGACCGAGTTACTGGTGCTTCCTGCTTTGGTTTTTGCTTGTAAGCAGGAATCAGGAGGATATAATTATGGTCAGATTTGCCAAATGGAGGGTCGAGAGAGAGCTTTGTACGCGTCTCTGTGTGTGGAGTGAAGGTGATCTAGAGTTTTTTTCCCTCTGGTTGCACAATTAACATGCTGGTAGAAAATTAGGTAGAACAGATTTAAGTTTCCCTGCAATAAAGTCCCCGGCCACTAGGAGTGCCACCTCTAGATTAGCGTTTTCCTGTTTGCTTATGGCCGTATACAGCTCATTGAGTGCGGTCTTAGTGCCAGCATCGGTTTGTGGTGGTAAATAGACAGCTACGAAGAATATAGACGAAAACTCTCTTGGTAGATAGTGTGGTCTACAGCTTATCATGAGATACTCTACCTCAGGCGAACAAAACCTTGAGACTTCCTTAGATATCGTGCACCAGCTGTTGTTTACAAATATACATAGACCACCACCCCTTGTCTTACCAGAGGCTGCTGTTCTATCCTGCCGATACAGTGTATAACCCGCCAGCTGTATGTTATTCATGTCGTCGTATTGTTACAACAGAAGACAACTTTATCTGGTTTATTATTGCTAATTAATATGTCCCTTATCATAACCTGTCAACACATAATATTGATACCATTAGATTTCATGTTTATCATTTCAGACCACAGTTTATGGACACACAACATTGGCTAATTACAGCTTAACAATGGCACAGAAGTGTGAACTTTGTTAAACCTGCAAGCAAGATTAAAGAGCAGTAAACTGAGGAACAGTCCATCTTCTGTGCTCTCTAACCAGAGCACAATCTCCATATATTTTCCTACTCACACCAGCAATAAATAGAGGTTTCAACCTCTTCAACAGAGAGAGAGGGGAGAGAGGGGACAGAGAGGGTCGACAAACAGTAGATAGCCAGAGACAAACAGGAGAACATCACATCAAGCCCACGCAACACACACACACACACACACACACACACGACAGACACAGGACCGCCAGTTAACCAGAACCACAGGACCGCCAGTTAACCAGAACCACAGGCCCGCCAGTTAACCAGAACCACAGGACCGCCAGTTAACCAGAACCACAGGACCGCCAGTTAACCAGAACCAAAGGACCGCCAGTTAACCAGAACCACAGGACCGCCAGTTAACCAGAACCACCAGTTAACCAGAACCACAGGACAGCCAGTTAACCAGAACCACAGGACCGCCAGTTAACCAGAACCACAGGACCGCCAGTTAACCAGAACCGCCAGTTAACCAGAACCACAGGACCGCCAGTTAACCAGAACCGCCAGTTAACCAGAACAACAGGACTGCCAGTTAACCAGGACCACAGGACCGCCAGTTAACCAGAACAACAGAGCCCTTCATTCATAACACCACACACAATCAAACACTGTCCCAGCCTGATGTCTCAGCCTGCAGCACAAGACCCACACCGAGACACACCTCTGGCTTCATCCTTCAGTCTCTGAACTGACTCCAGTAGGCTCTCCTTCTCATCCAGCTCACTCTCCAGGAAGGCATTCCTCTCTATCACATGGTTCATCCTCTGATCAAAGTCCTCCAGAGACATGATGGTAGCCCTGATGGAGTGAGGAGAGAGGAGGAGAGAGAAAGAGGAGGAGGGAGGAGGGAGAAAGAGGAATAGGTAGAGTTAGGTCATGTTAGGATGCATCATTAAGAACCATTCTCTATTCTTCATGTAAGAATCATGCCAGTGAGATGGTCCAGGAGCACAGAGACAAACAGAGAGGAGCTTATGATGTAGGGGTCTCTCCAGGTCATCATTAGTCTGCTCCAGTTACACCCCTACAACCCCTCTCCTCTCCTACCTCTTGGCTCTCTCCAGGTCATCATTAGCCTGCTCCAGCTCTCTGATGTATTTATGGAGCTGGTCTCTGATGGCCGTGGTCTCAGCCAGGTCTCCTTCCAGAGTAGAGATCTGACGGTATGCTTCCGAGTGCTGCGTTTCATACTTCTCCTGGAGGGGATAGGGGGGAGAAGTGGTCAACAGTAGTACACTAAACTCCTCTAGTACCCCCAAACAGTGTTTCTCAACTCCTCCAGTACCCCAAACAGTGTTTCTCAACTCCTCCAGGACCCCAAACAGTGTTTCAACTCCTCCAGTACTCCCAACAGCACACATTTGTTATATAGCCCCGGACAAACTCACCTGATTCAACTTGTCAACTAAATCATCAAGCCCTCAATGAGTAGAATCAGGTGAGTTTGTCCGGGGCTACAATATAAATGTATGCTGTTGGGGCACTGGAGGACTGGAGTTGAGAAACACTGTTGGGGTACTGGAGGACTGGAGTTGAGAAACACTGTTGGAGGTACTGGAGGACTGGAGTTGAGGAACACTGCTGGGGTACTGGAGGACTGGAGTTGGTCTAAGGCACTGCATCGCAGTGCTAGCTGTGCCACTAGAGATCCTGGTTCGAATCCAGGCTCTGTCGTAGCCGGCCGCGACCGGGAGACCCCATGGGGCGGCGCACAATTGGCCCAGCGTCGTCCAGGGTAGGGGAGGGAATGGCCGGCAGGGATGTAGCTCAGTTGGTAGAGCATGGCGTTTGCAACGCCAGGGTTGTGGGTTCGATTCCCACGGGGGGCCAGTATGAAAACAAAAAAAAAGATGTATGCACTCACTCTGGATAAAAATGTAAATGTAAATATAGTACACTTTCCTATAGTATAGGAAATAGAGCGCCTCAGAGTGCTACGTCTCAAACTTCTACCAGGGGATAGGGGGAGACACAGGAGTCAACATCTATACTATCTAGTACACTACTTTTGAACAGAGCCCTATGGGCCCTATGTCTGTGACTCATACTTCTCCTGTAGAGGACAGAACACAGGAGTCAACTGTATGAGTTATTGATGGTAACAGCAGGGTTATGTAACAACAGGGTGATGGTAGTGTAGAACAGGGTTATGTAACAACAGGGTGATGGTTACAGGGTGATGGTAGTGCACAACAACAGGGTGATGGTAGTGCACAACAACAGGGTGATGGTAGTGTAGAACAACAGGGTGATGCTAGTGCACAACAACAGGGTGATGGTAGTGCACAACAACAGGGTGATGGTAGTGCACAACAACAGGGTGATGGTAGTGCACAACAACAGGGTGATGGTAGTGCACAACAACAGGGTGATGGTAGTGCACAACAACAGGGTGATGGTAGTGTAGAACAACAGGGTGATGCTAGTGTTGAACAACAGGGTGATGGTAGTGCACAACAACAGGGTGATGCTAGTGTACAACAACAGGGTGATGCTAGTGTAGAACAACAGGGTGATGCTAGTGTAGAACAACAGGGTGATGCTAGTGTAGAACAACAGGGTGATGCTAGTGTAGAACAACAGGGTGATGCTAGTGTAGAACAACAGGGTGATGCTAGTGTAGAACAACAGGGTCATGCTAGTGTACAACAACAGGGTCATGCTAGTGTAGAACAACAGGGTCATGCTAGTGTAGAACAACAGGGTCATGCTAGTGTAGAACAACAGGGTCATGCTAGTGTAGAACAACAGGGTGCTTCTGCATTGCTTGCTGTTTGGGGTTTTAGGCTGGGTTTCTGTATAGCACTTTGTGACATCTGCTGATGTAAAAAGGTCTTTATAAATAAATGTGATTGACTGTATAAATCCAGCAGACGGTTAATTAGGCCATATTCATCAACACAACACAGCATTTCTCTTCAGTTACACAGGGTATATGAAGTATACAGTTAAGTGTTCCCAGCAAAGATAGCTAGCAGGCAGCAGTTCAGCCTTGACCTGACAGTTTGTTAGGGAAATGACCTGATGACAAGACTAGCTCACTTAACGGTCTGCTCCATCTCAATTATCTCTGCATGCAAATACTCATGTTAACCAGTAGCCATGTCAGTCTAATGGGCCTGCAGTCAAATCCTTGCTTCCTCCATCCTTATTTCCTCAATTCCTCTCAAAGCTCATTGGAGGAGGGGATCCGAGGTCCCTCCCTCAGACCTCCTCCTCTAATGAGCTTTGAGAGGAATTGAGGAAACAAGAATTTGACAACTAGTAACTTTTTCAGACACAGCTTAGGTTTGGTAATAGATATAGACAGCTTTTGTAACTTTGTCTGACTCAACTGTTGGCAACGTGTCACAGGAAGTACATCCATCAGGAAGTGAGTGTCAGACATCGTCAGCGGTTCCAAAGTGACATCACCTCAAGCACAGCCAGGCATGCACAAACCACATTTCCATCCAGTTGTGAGTAAAGTCATGACAGAAAGAGGAAGTGATGGAAAGAGGAAGTTTCAGTAACAAAATGTAAATGCCGACATAATTTGTTAGTTCGACATGGTGGGATCTTTTTGTGTCTGTAAAATTTATTAATTCGGTACATGAAAACTTAAGTCGAAAAAGTACATTGTGTGCACTACGTCATCACGCACTTATTTTTATCCACAGCAAGTCCATTTGGTGGATACACACCACTGGTGGGAAAATTCGCATATTTGAACAGGGTGATGGTAGTGTACATATTTCATATGCAGATTTTAGAATATTAGCATGAAAATCTGTCGCCAATTGGATGGAAACCTAGCTACTGACAGTCACTCAATTAACCCATGTCAGCAAAAAAATTATTAGATTGTAAGTTAGTCTAGCGACCAGCTATCGAAACTTGTAGTAATCATGGTCGAATTACTGACCGGGGGGCCCCCATTGATTTTGTTAAGTCACTCACTCAGATATCATATGAAAAACTGCTAACATTTCTCTCCACCCTATGGCAAAATGTATAGCATTGCAAGAAATTAGCTGAAAAACGACTAAATTGTTCTCTCTGCCTCCTGGCAAAAATGAGTAGAATTACATGAAATGAGTTATAAAATTGCTAAATCTTCTCTCTGCCCGGTAGGTCTGGAGAGCTCTCCTCTTGCGATGAATACAGTCGCTCAGTCATCACACACACACACAGACACTACTGTCCCACGGAGAGCCCTTTAGACCAGCAGCACCCTATTCTAAACCGCCCTATTCTCCTCAGGGATAGCAGGCTCATAACCACTGGCCCAAACTGGCAGCCGGCTGATAGGAAAATACCCATTCAAATACAACTGCAGGCTTCCCATCAGACAGACCTGGGCCACGTTTAGTAGCCAAACGTTGTCGAACGTTGCAGATGGAGATGCCACAAACCTCTCCTCTGGGACTCCGAGACATTTCACAATTTTGTTATAACCCTGAACTACGACCTGATTCATGTAGTCAAGGGCTTGAAGATTCCATGGTTGCCATGGAGCCTAGTGGCAGCCTTGTTAGTTTACTCCTGCAAATGTATACTTAATAAATTAATAAAACGTGTTTATGTGCATTGTTTTTATTAACTTTGATTTATTGATAGCTAATCAAGTATTGAACACATATCTATTTATTTTTTACCAACAAAATTAAGTTAGTTAACATTTCTGACAACTTCTCCAATCAACTAGCTATTTGTTTGGATATGAAAAGCAGCCCAAATTTTCATAGACCCTCATATCATCCTCATCTTCTCCCATCGCCTGACCAAAGGCTGGATCAAAGATTCAGAAATGGCAGCAACCCTCATTCACAACACAGAAAGATTCCTCAGAAGTTTTGAAAGGATTAAACCACCCTGTTGTGAGGAGCTCAAGAACAGCTTTATTCAATATGGGATCCTACGGAAAACATGCAGCTGGCGAGGACAACGAGGGAGTAGGAGACTATTAAACAAACTAAAGTATTTTGTGTGCACTCCCAATGAGAGCAGTACAACATGCCCACCGGGGTTGGATGATAAAAGACACTGGCCAGGTTTGCTGGCTGCTCCTCAGGCAGTTGGAAACACAGCGAGAACTATGCACACAAAGCAAATCGGAAAACGGAGTGGATTTCAGTGCCCTGAGACCTCTGATACTTGATTTAGTGCCCTCTACAGAGACTTGATGCAACTCCTATTTAATCTACAGCTCTCTTGCCTATCAGCATGGAACTATTTCATGCCCAGCCTATCAGCATGGAACTATTTCATGCCCAGCCTATCAGCATGGAACTATTTCATGCCCAGCCTATCAGCATGGAACTATTTCATGCCCAGCCTATCAGCAAGGAACTATTTCATGCCCAGCCTATCAGCAAGGAACTATTTCATGCCCAGCCTATCAGCATGGAACTATTTCATGCCCAGCCTATCAGCATGGAACTATTTCATGCCCAGCCTATCAGCATGGAACTATTTCATGCCCAGCCTATCAGCAAGGAACTATTTCATGCCCAGCCTATCAGCATGGAACTATTTCATGCCCAGCCTATCAGCATGGAACTATTTCATGCCCAGCCTATCAGCAAGGAACTATTTCATGCCCAGCCTATCAGCAAGGAACTATTTAATGCCCAGTCTCTCACTAATAAATCCCTCCTGCTGCCCAAACACATAGTGGACAAAAAGCTTGACATCCTGTGTCTAACTGAAACCTGGCATCAGCCTGGGGTCTACTTAGCCCTAAATGAAGCCTGCCCACCTGGTTACAGGTACATGGAAAAAGCCTGCAGCACTGGCCGCAGCGGTGGCTTAGCCATCATACACCAAGCTGAACTCCCTCCTGCCCCTGCCTGAACTGTGCTATTTTGAATGTCTCGCCGTAAAATCACCTGCACGCCCCCATAAAAACATGGGATGTCACATTCACTAACTCAGCTCCCTGGTTTACTCCAGAACTGAAAAACACAAAATCCACTGGACGCATCCTGATCTCAGAAACTTGGGGCTCACCATCCACAAACTGGCCTTTCAAGAGCACCAAATGGCCTATTCCAAGGCCCTGAAAGAGGCACGGTCGACATTCTACTTCAACCTCATCAATACAAATCCTGGAAACACCTGTTTTCCACAATAAACCAACTTTTGAAACCCCCAGTCCCAGATCGAGACAACGGACGAGCAGTGTAACAGCTTCATTAACTTTTTTTTAACAGTAAGGTCAGCAACATTACATTTTAGTCATTTAGCAGACGCTCTTATCCAGAGCGACTTACAGTTAGTGAATACATATTTTTTTTATACTGGCCCCCCGTGGGAATCGAACCCACAACCCTGGCGTTGCAAACGCCATGCTCTATCAACTGAGCTACATCCCTGCCGGCCATTCCCTCCCCTACCCTGGACAACACTGGGCCAATTGTGCGCCGCCCATGAGTCTCCCGGTCGCGGCCGGCTGCGACAGAGCCTGGATTCGAACCAGGATCTCTAGTGGCACAGTTAGCACTGCGATGCAGTGCCTTAGACCACTGCGCCACATCAGATCTCTCATCTAAAGATCTACTACTCTGTCTTCTGCCGCCCTCGACCCTCCACCTCAGCCTTTCTACTGCTTCCATGAAGTCACCCAGGAAGGTATTGAGAAAGCTACCTCCTCCTGTACCTTGGATTCTATTCCAACAGCCCTGTTCAAAACATGCATCCCTGCACTCAGCCCCCTGATAACCCAGATTGGAGGGAGTGGATAACAATCTGGCAGTGTCTCACCTGCATTTAAGACCGCTGTCATCAGCCCCCCTTCTGAAGAAGCCCACCCTGGACCCAGAAGTGCTTGCCAAATACAGGCCAATATCCAACCTCCCCTACCTTTCCAAGGTGTTGGAAAAATTGGTTGCTGTACAGCTCCAGGACCATCTCAATGAGAACAACCCATTCGAGAAGTTCCAGTCATGTTTCCGGCCGGCCCACAGCACTGAAACGGCCCTACTCAGGGTCACCAACAACCTGCTGATGGCGGCTGATGTAAACTCCCCGTCTCTGGATCCTCCTGGACTTGAGCACAGCTTTTGACACTGTCGACCACCCCATCTTCCTGGAACACCTCCGGGACAGCATCGGACTGTCTGGACCCAATCTGAGCTGGTTCCACTCCTACCTCTCAGACAGGACTGAGTATGTGTCGCTAGGTGGGTCCAGGTCCCGGACTCACCACGTCACCTGCGGTGTCCCACAAGGATCTGTTCTTGGACCGATTCTGCTCGTCCAGTACATGCTCCCCTCCGGCATGGAATCTTCTTCCACTGCTATGCTGATGACAACCAGCTGTAGCTAAAAACAGCCCAAAGTATCTCTGATGCATGTGCCCGTCTGAACACCTGCCTTACGGAGATAAGGGCATGAATGAAGCAAAACTTCCTTCAACTGAACAGCAGCAAAACCGAGGGCCTACTTGTTGGGACCCCCCACCAGGTCCAGCACGCACCAATAACACACCTCACCAATGCGGGACAGAACATCCCTCTCTCCCCCTCAGTTTCCAATCTGGGTGTAAAGCTCGATTCCTCCCTGACCTTTGCCACATCAAACAAAAAAGTGTAAAGCGTCATTCTATCACCTCGAGAACGTCGCCAAACTCAGTCCTACCCTCACTCAGTCTGATGCAGAGAAGCTCGACCATGCCTTTATCTCCTCAAGGCTGGACTACTGCAACACACTCTTCACCTGGATCCCTGGCAGGAGTCTTCATAAGAACTACAACACTCTTCATCAGGATCCCTGGCAGGAGTCTTCATAAGAACTACAACACTCTTCATCAGGATCCCTGGCAGGAGACTCCAGAACTACAACACTCTTCATCAGGATCCCTGGCAGGAGTCTCCAGAACTACAACACTCTTCATCAGGATCCCTGGCAGGAGACTCCATAAGCTCCAGTACATCCAGAACAACGCTGCCAGGGTCCTGGTGAGAGTGAGGAAGCACCATCACATCACCCCCATCCTGGCATCTCTGCACTGGCATCCCGTCTCATTCCAGATTGAATTCAAAACCCTCCTGCTGACTTCCCAGTGTATTCATGGCAATACCCCTCCTTATCTCAAAGAACTGCTCTCCCTCCATAACCCCACCCGCACCCTCAGGTCAAGCGATAGCCTGCTCTTCCACGCCCCAAGGACGAAGCTCAGTCCCTTGGGGGAAATCGGGCTGTCAGCTCGACCGCCCCCAGCCTCTGGAATGCCCTCCCGGACCACCTGAAGGCACCACAGACTCTGGGCTCCTTTAAAAACAGGCCTAAAGACCTTTGTCTTTACGAAGGCTTTCTGTTAATATCTGTGCTCTTTGGTGTCCTTGTCCCTTGTAGCGTCAGCTGGGTTCTTGGTGTCAGTTGTCGTGTCATTTTATTTCTATTTCATTTCGATTTTATGCACTTAAAATATTATTCTGTATAATGAAAAGAGCTTTACAAATGTAATACATTATTATTATTATAATTAAGGGCTTGATGATAAGTTGAACCAGGTGTGCTAGTTCTGGAATAGTTCAAATAGATGGAACGGCTGGTTCCAACCGAGTAGAGGTTGGAAAAACACTTCTCTAGACTAGTCAAGTCAACGGTTCATACCTTGTAGTTCTCCAGTTCCATGTGTAGCCTGTTGTTCTGTGTGAGGAGTTCTTGGTTCCGTGTCTCACACTGCTTGAGTTCCATCTCCAGTTCTACCTCGTAGTCACGACTCATCTGTTGGAACTCCTGCAGCTCCTCCTGCGCCTCCTCAGACCTGGGAGAGGTTAGGGGTCAAGATGGTGGTCGTGGAGTAACAGAGGACACCACGGTTTAAGCAGATACCTGTGGGTACCTCTGCTGGGGCCTGGCAGACTGCTCCTTCTTTTGTGTGTGTGTGTGCGTGTGTGTGTACCTCTGTTGGTGCTTGGCCACCTGTTCCTTCCAGTAGTCCACCTCCTCCTCCAGTGAAACAAACTTAAGGGGCTCTGGTTCTCCCATCTCTGCCCACACTACTGGACACTCTTCTCTCACCAATCTTCTCTTCGACCTACTGAGGTTCTCCTCTTCTCACACCGATCTCTTCTCTCCCTCTCTTACAGTTCTCCTCTCACTGAGTCTATGGGAGGCAGTAAATAGAAGGCGAGAGTCCGTAAATGGAAGGAAGGAAGGAAGGAAAGAGTCTGTAAATACAAGGCGAGCGTCAGTAAATACAAGGCGAGCGTCAGTAAATACAAGGCGAGCGTCAGTAAATACAAGGCGAGCGTCAGTAAATACAAGGCGAGCGTCAGTAAACTTAGATGATAAACAGTGTTGATACTTTTTCTTCCAAAAGAGAGAAAGAGTTCTCTATTCAGCATTTCCAAATGAACCATGTGCTTCAGGCAAGAAAGGACAGCAGAAAGGGGTTACAGGAGTTTAGTGCGAACTGCAACGACATGAGTGAGCCATCATCTAGCTAGCTAAGGAGTGCACTGCCAGTGTCAACTGACGACAATAGGCTGGCTGTCAAACTTTAGCAACCCAAAGAAGAGTATGATGCCAGGCTTAATGAACATGAATAGATCATGTTTATTCAAACAAAGCAAATAGACCAATTTGATATATGACTTGATTACTTTTGTAGCTATTGCCATTCTACTCATAACCAAAGTCTTAAACAATATCTGGAACTTGTACGTACAAGTATTTGTTAACTGATGTTTGTCAAACAAGGCAGCAAACAAGAGAACACAGAACACAAAAAGGGAAGTGTATTCTCGCCTTCACAACAGTGACAAGCAGTGTCAGCTGGCTTACGTAAACTTGCTTGCAATATGTAGTCTCTGGTCAAAATAAGTAGCTATGCTATGGCATTTATTTTCTGTCCATTTTACAATAACGCAACCCAAGTCAGAATGTACAAAATGTAGTTACCAATGTATACGTGCGGACACCGTAATTTGCCTATACATCGATCTAACGGATGAGTTTGTCACAAATTAACGTTAGCATCGCGATTTAAATCCCCTTAAATTGACTGCTGATACTAACCTACCTAGCGTAGCTTGCGGTGGCTAGCAGCCGGTGCTCCAGTGCCGAAAGATGACGGTTACTTTATAACCGAGCTACAAAACGGAACAAAAGTATCCAGCAAATTTTGTTACATAGATCATTCCTTGGCCGAAAGTAGTAACAAAATTGCCACATAGAACAATGCGAAGGCTGCATATCTCATTTGTCCATAGAAGACTCACCGCTAATACGCCAACCCCCGCGATCGCTTAACCGCTCACCATTGGTCGGTTATACTGTCAATCAAGTGTTGAGGGTGATGAATGGCCAATCGCGTTCATGATTTGCCTACGAGGTGCCGGTTAAATCAAATGTGCTTTCAAGCAGAGAGGAAGAGGCGAAGCGAGAGGTTTTACCCCGCCCCAAATCTGTCCACGAAAATGTTTGTATGGAGGTCAATGAGTGTCGAATTTGGTCAACAAAAAATGTAATTGCTACTTGAGGCTTATTTGATCTAATAAAGTTTTGTAATGGTTAGGTTGTTACAAATGCACTGGTATAAGTGGACGCACGTGGCATTTTGGCAACTTTGAAAAAACCCACTTTATATCAAGTGGTGTAGTGCTATTTTTTTAGGAGAGGAAGCGAAAAAAATATGTAAATGACGTCATCATTTCCTCAATCAAACTTTGTACCGACAGGTGTAGCCTTATGCAAAGCCTATCATTACAAGACTGTCCAACCTTGTTCCTGGAGAGCTGCCTTCCTGTATGATTTCACTGCAACCCCAGTTTTAACTAACCTGATTAATCTTATAAACTAGTTAATTATTAGAATACTTTAAAGTACTACTTAACAAATGTGCTTTCAAGCAGAGAGGAAGAGGCGAAGCGAGAGGTTTTACCCCGCCCCAAATCTGTCCACGAAAATGTTTGTATGGAGGTCAATGAGTGTCGAATTTGGTCAACAAAAAATGTAATTGCTACTTGAGGCTTATTTGATCTAATAAAGTTTTGTAATGGTTAGGTTGTTACAAATGCACTGGTATAAGTGGACGCACGTGGCATTTTGGCAACTTTGAAAAAACCCACTTTATATCAAGTGGTGTAGTGCTATTTTTTTAGGAGAGGAAGCGAAAAAAATATGTAAATGATATGGGCGATATGGGCGACGCACTGCCAAACGGGAAAAGGAAGGGATTTTTTTTCTAATCAATTATATCACGGCAACAGTAGTTATCAGTGCTCTAATCTAGACGTCTGATCTGCCACTAAATGTCCAATCAGGCTAAAGTCGTGCTTCAAATGGCCCCGCCCCTTTTGGGGCGATTTCAGTCAGGTTGAAAATCACCCCAGAAGTCTGTCATAGCCTCTCATGTAAAATCTTTTTTTTTCAAATATCAGAGCTTTCAATACAATCTCTATGGGTTTCTGAGGGCTTGCACTTACGCGCTTTCGTCATACGTAACATAACCATGAACGTAACTAAGAAAAGAGCGGGTAGCAGCGTCAATCAATTCACGTACTACTATCAAAAAGATGGCTAGCGTTCAGTGCAACTCGATTGTCTCTTTGAAAGAAGTTCACATCAAAGACCATTCAAAACGAGCTACTGGAGTGTATGCTAGCGGTCATGAGGGAACATATTGTGGAGGAGGTGAAGTCGGCGAACTTCGTAGCTATCCAAGCTGACGAGACCACGGACGTTTCTACACAGACACAGCTGGTGCTTGTGCTGAGGTACATAGATAGCAACCACAAAGTGCAGGAGCGCTTTTTGAGTTCCTTCCCATCTCGGAATCAACCTCAGTCTCAATCGCCAGTGTGCTTTTGGAGAGACTGAACGGTCTTTTTGCCGACAACGAGAAAGTCAAACTGTGGTGCACTGGCACTGTACCAGGTTCTCATGAGCTACAACCTCCAGGAGACGTTCTCTGAGACTGTGACTCTGTTGAACATCCTCATAACTACTCCCATGACAACAGCTGAAGCTGAGAGATTTTTCTCAACTTTGACACGAGTTAAGACATTCCTGCGAAATTCAATGGGCCAGGAACGTCTGAATGCACTGGCCATGCTTTCCATGGAGAGGGAACTAGTCCTCAGCATGCCTGATTTCAATGAGAAAGTCATTGACCGCTTTGCTGCATTGAAAGAGAGAAGAGAACAGTTTCAGTACAAGTAATGTAGCCTCTCTCTCTCTTTGTCCATCCCTGTCTGTCTCTTTAACACACACACGCCCAAATCAGTTCACAGTTGATGTTGTTTAAAATAGTTATTTTTCATTTAAAAAAAAGTAAAAAAACAAAAAAAATCTGTTCATGTTCATTTTTACAAATCTATACAATTGGCCAGAATATGGTTGTTCATATTTACAAATCTATACAATTGGCCAGAATATGGTTGTTCATTTTCACAAAGCCATACAGATAGCTGTGTTTACCTTTTCTATAAATTATTTTCAAATTCTGTTTTCAGGCAAAATGTCTATCACTGTTCATTTTCACAAATCTATACAAGAGGGCAGAATATGGAAGTCTATAAAAATTTCTTATTACCAATAACTTGCATCAATGTTTTCAGTAGCCTCTATCAAAAGCTCCTGCTTGCTTGTTGTGAATTATGCTCAGGTGCACATATTTCCAATTCAACCATGAGGCAAAAAATGTGGTAAAAGCTCTTGTTGATCCTGCAATCTGAACAAATACCAAGATGCTGTATTTTCAGCTGATATTTCATTTGTTTATGGAAATGCATATTGTTTATGCAGTGTTGAGGAATGTGAAAGAACACCCTTGATTATTTTTACTGTGATAACTTATTTTGCTTTTGTAAGCCAACACTTTTGAGATCAGTCAATAAATGCTTCTGGCATTGACTTATATGCTGCCCCTGTCTTCATGTTGTTGCTGGACATATCTTTTTTTAAATGTGTGTAGGTCACCTAAATCATCAGAAAAATTGCCCCCCCTGAGAATTTTTTCAGGAGCCGCCACTGCTACTTAAGTAGTTTTTTTGGGGTATCTGTACTTTACTTTTTATATTTTTGACTACTTTTACTTTTAGTTCACTACATCCCTAAAGAAAATAATGTACTTTTTACTCCATACATTTTCCCTGACACCCAAAAGTACTGGTTACATTTTGAATGTTTAGCAGGACAGGAAAATGGTCAAATTCACACACTTATTACGAGAACGTACCTGGTCATCTCTACTGCCTCTGATCTGGAGAACTCACGAAACACAAATGCTTTGTTTGTAAATTATTTCTGCATGTTGGAGTGTGCCCTCTGGTTTGCTTAATATAAGCAATTTGAAATTATTAATACTTTTACTTTTACTTTTGGTACTTAAGTAAACATTTTTTAATTGCATTTACTTTTGATACTTAAGTATATTTAAAACAAAATACTTTTAGACTTTCACTCAAGTAATATTTTACTGGGTGACTTTCACTTTTCTTTCATTTTCTGTTAAGGTATCTTTACTTTTACTCAAGTATGACAATTGGGTACTTTTCCACCACTGGAATCAGATTAAGGTTGGAATGAAAACCTACAGGATGGTAGCTCTCCAGGAAACAGGGTTGGAGAGCCCTGTCATAGAATATGCATAAAATGTATCCTCCAATTGCAACGTCTTTCTATGCCCACACATATGGTCTCAATAAAATAAAAATAAATGTAATACCATCAAACACCAAGTTAGGCATACGTAATTAAAACATAGGCCATCATCACTATCAATCGTGAATCATAATTCTTCACGCTTTACCAGTGAAACCGCATCTGCATGCCAATCATTTGATTGATCTCAATCAGTTTCATGGGAATAGTCTATGCATTTCGATCTTCTTGAATGACAGTTTCGTGAGTGAATCAGAGCAGATAGTGTTAACAAACTATTAGCCTTTCTTGTATTTTGTTTCAATCAAAGCATATACCCTGCCTAGTGGCTCTTTTGAGTTTTGGCACATTATATATTTTTTGACTATTCAGCTTCAGCTAACCATCCTAAAATGTCATTATAAATTAGGTGTTTTTGGTGTAACAGTAACGTTATAGGCCTACTATGCTGGCTATTATATTCGGTTCTGTTATGTAAAATAGGCTACTAATTAATCAGTATGTGATTTTGCGAGACATTGATTCAGCTTTGATCTAACTTTACTAAACGAGCACCATTGTGAGAAGTGATCATCTTCTATTAGTAATAATAATAATAATAATAATAATAATAAGTGATGAGTAGGACTATTAGGCAACAGATCTTGATGAGGGTTATTTTAAATGATTGGAGCGCCCTTCCTGGTTCTAAAAGGACAGCGCTAAATAAACTTTGATTTGATTAGCTTGAACACATGGCTACTGTCGTATATGATGAATGGTGGCAATTATTGCTGTCAACACAGAGTCCGTTATGCTGCATCGTGTGAGAGGCTTTTATTAAAATCACGAGTTTACAGCATAGGTACAGACCCGCGATGTCCGGAGAACGGCTCCCCAGATTGCTATGGCCGTTCTGACGTCTCATCGTTTAACCCCTATTTATAAACAATGCAAAAAGAGGGGTGACTCCCTCTTCTGGCCAATCACCAGTCTCCCCTGGGGCATCACCCTCCAAACGCTACATTTGAACTAAGATCATAAAACAACATTCTTTGTTCCTCCAAAACATTTAACAAAGGCATAATCTTCAGATACGATACTACAATATACCATATTACAGAATAAAAATAAAAAAATATCATAGAATTTATTTGCATAGATGTAATCATCAAATGAATTGACCAAGTAGTGAACATAAATTATTACTAAGTAGAATTGCAGGAAAATCGTATTAAAAAAGCCATAAAAATCAAGCTTTTTGTGTGGTGTATTCATGCCACTATAAACTATAACCTAAATGCATTATTACCTCCAAATTAGCCCAATTCACACTTCCAATTTTCCACCCGGACATACCAAGGTAGAACTGTAGGCTACATGTACACGTACAGTTGAAGTCAAAAGTTTACATACACCTTAGCCAAATACATTTAAACTCAGTTTTTCACAAAACCTGACATTTAATCCTAGTAACAAGTCCCTGTCTTAGGTCAGTTAGGATCACCACTTTATTTTAAGAATTTGAAATGTCAGAATAATTATAGAGATAATTATTTCTTTCAGCTTTTATTTCTTTCATCACATTCCCAGTAGGTCCGAAGTTTACATACACTCATTTAGTATTTGGTAGCATTGCATTTAAGTTGTTTAACTTGGGTCAAACGTTTCATGTAGCCTTCCACAAGCTTCCCACAATAAATTGGGTGAATTTTGGCCCATTCCTCCTGACAGAGCTGGTGTAACTGAATCAAGTTTTTAGGCCTCCTTGCTCGCACACGCTTTTTCAGTTCTGCCCACACATTTTCTATAGGATTGAGGTCAGGGCTTTGTGATGGCCACTCCAATACCTTGACTTTGTTGTCCTTAAGCCATTTTGCCACAACATTGGAAGTATGCTTGGGGTCATTGTCCATTTGGAAGACCCATTTGCGACCAAGCTTTAACTTGCTGACTGATGTCTTGAGAAGTTGTTTCAATATATCCACATCATTTTCCTTCCTCATGATGCCATCTATTTTGTGAAGTGCACCAGTCCCTCCTGCAGCAAAGCACCCGCACAGCATGATGCTGCCACCTCCGTGCTTCACGGTTGGGATGGTGTTCTTCGGCTTGCAAGCTACCCCCTTTTTCCTCCAAACATAATGATGGTCATTATGGCCAAACAGTTCTATTTTTGTTTCATCAGACCAGAGGACATTTCTCCATAAAGTACGATCTTTGTCCCGATGTGCAGTTGCAAACCATAGTCTGGCTTTTTTATGGCGGTTTTGGAGCAGTGGCTTCTTCCTTGCTGGGCGGCCTTTCAGGTTCTGTCGATATAGGACTAGTTTTACTGTGGATATAGATACTTTTGTACCGGCTTCCTCCAGCATCTTCACAAGGTCCTTTGCTGTTGTTCTGGGATTGATTTGCACTTTTTGCACCAAAGTATGTTCATCTCTAGGAGACAGAACGCGTATCCTTCCTGAGCGGTATGACGGCTGCGTGGTCCCATGGTGTTTATATTTACGTACTATTGTTTGTACAGATGAACGTGGTACCTTCAGGCATTTGGAAATTGCTCCCAAGGATGAACCATACTTGTGGAGGTCTACCATTTTATTTCTGAGGTCTTGGCTGATTCCTTTTGATTTTCCCATGATGTCAAGCAAAGAGGCACTGAGTTTGAAGGTAAGCCTTGAAATACATCCACAGGTACACCTCCAATTGACTCAAATGATGTCAATTAGCCTATCAGAAGCTTCTAAAGCCATGACATCATTTTCTGGAATTTTCCAAGCTGTTCAAAGGCACAGTCAACTTAGTGTATGTAAACTTCTGACCCACTGGAATTGTGATACAGTGAATTATAAGTGAAATAATCTGTCTGTAAACAATTGTTGGAAAAATTACTTGTGTCATGCACAAAGTAGATGTCCTAACTGACTTGCCAAAACTATAGTTTATTAACAAGAAATGTGTGGAGTGGTTGAAAAACAAGTTTTAATGACTCCAACCTAAGTGTATGTAAACTTCCGACTTCAACTGTAGGCGCTGCAGAGGCCCATTAGATTGTTGAAACCTTTGGCCAATCAGAACGTTAAAAACATATTTATCTAAATTCACTGTGTCTGCCTTGATGTTCATAAAACTCCACCGACCCCCTCTTGCACAGTGGAACCCAAAACGATGTGACCACTTGGTTACAGTTACAGCGTTCTGCCGAGGACACCCAAACCAGAGTGGCCACAGCAAAGCCCAAGAGCCTGACCCTCTGGAAGTTGCTGTAGCCCTGCTTGGGATATTTAGCCTACATTGGCTATTGGTTGAGACGCAGGGCCGTTCCTCATCATTCTCGCCACCACCAGAGAGAAGACAGGAAAGAAACCACCATTTACCGACCTGCTGTAGCCTACATATTTATTTGGTTTGACATTCAATCGCTGTTCATGGAATTTTTGTGGTAATTAAATATAATATATTTAGAATCAGAATTAATTTTCAGTGTATTCTCAAATTGAAGCTCCCTCGCCCTCCTCCAGCACTACACACCTGTTATATCTGAGTTGTGCCTGTTGTGATAGAGTGGAAATAAACCATTTTAGCATGGACAAGGCCATTGAGGGCATCCAGTTTCACCATTTTAAAGTAGTCAACTGGGTGGGGATTCCTATGAGTTGGGAGCAATCATCCAATGAAGAAGAAAATGTACTACTTTAAAATGGAGATAAGAGGTAAACATGGCACAGATACAAGGATGAGTCCTCTATCTATCTCAATGGCCTGTTGTTCACAGCGTATCTGCCCTCTCATTGGCTAGATTGGTCCCACCTGATCTCGCCTCCTCCAGCCTGCATTCCATCTCGGAGGACATGTATTTCCATTGTTAGAGCGGTCACTCAATATCTGTTTACGGTCACTGATGGTCTGTTTACCTAGCAGGTTAGGATAATTAACTTTGCAGGTTAAAACAATCCCATTGTTGACATAGCTACGTAGCTCTGAGACCACCATCCGCGGGGGGACGACGACACAGCCTGACGCCTTGAACACACCGACAGCGTCATTACGCTAAATAGTACGCAGCGTCATCTGGATGTGTGCAACAAAAATTCAACATTCACCTTCTGCTACCATTTCTGTCAAGCCATCTACACATACGTTCGATGAATCCAACGTATGCACCACACAGAACGCACTGCAACAGCCTCTTCAACGCAATGCTGCAAGGCAAACACAGCGTTCCATTGGAAATAAATGTACTTCTGGTGTACCAAAATGCAATGACGCGGTCGGTGTGATCGAGGCGTGAACGAGGCGTGAATGTGCACCTCCCCACAATCCCCAACCAACGCAGCTCCAGTAGGCCTACCTGTCCTTTATTCATTTCAATGTCTTGACAGTTGCAGAAATTGCTTGAGCTACGCTGAGAATTCGAAAAGTATGAAAGCCAATGGTCCAATATTCTAGAACATTGCTGTGCATGTGCATACACATTTTGGATTATGATAGACGCACTCCTTGATCACACCTACAGGGTCATTGCGTTTTGGTACACCAGAAGTACATTCATTTCCAATGGAACGCTACGTTTGCCTTGCAGCATTGCGTTGCAGAGGTAGTTGCAGTGAGTTCTGTAGGGTGCATAGGTTGGATTTATCTAACATATGCATCAAATTGCGTGCATAGACAGCTTGACAGAAGTGGTAGCAGAAGGTGAATGTTGAACTTTTGTTGCACCCGTCCAGATGATGCTGCGTACCATTGAGCTATAGGCCTATTCCATCTAGCCACAACGGTAGAAACGTAAACAGACCACCAGTCTGGACCCTTTTAATGTCTATGATCCTGACAGACCACCAGTCTGGACCCTTTTAATGTCTATGATCCTGACATACCATCAGTCTGGACCCTTTTAATGTCTATGATCCTGACATACCATCAGTCTGGACCCTTTTAATGTCTATGGTCCTGACATACCATCAGTCTGGACCCTTTTAATGTCTATGGTCCTGACATACCATCAGTCTGGACCCTTTTAATGTCTATGGTCCTGACATACCATCAGTCTGGACCCTTTTAATGTCTATGATCCTGACATACCATCAGTCTGGACCCTTTTAATATTAATGATCCTGACATACCATCAGTCTGGACCCTTTTAATATGAATGATCCTGACATACCATCAGTCTGGACCCTTTTAATGTCTATGGTCCTGACATACCATCAGTCTGGACCCTTTTAATATTAATGATCCTGACATACCATCAGTCTGGACCCTTTTAATATTAATGATCCTGACAGACCACCAGATGTATTTATTTTATCCAGTGATCCATCAATGATTTGGTTATTTATTAACTATAGTAAAACCAACCGTTCTAAATGCAAAGTTTGTAAATGTTTAATTTATTTAACCAGGTAGGCCTAAGACCCATTGAGGTTAGAAACCTCTTTTGCAAGGGCGACCAAGAAGGCAAAACAGGGAAATAGCTGCATGTCCATAAAATAAAATAAAAACATACACACAAAAGACAAAGTATCACAATTTACAGACACAGATTAAAAACAACTGTAGCTATCAAAAAAACATAGTCGTCGATCAGTCTTAAAAATAGACTGACTTTCATATCTTTTGAAGCATGTTCCAGGATGAAGGGGCATTATGGGAAAAATATTGTTTCTCCCATCTCAGTTCTAGCCTTAGGAACAGACAAGGACAGCAGAGACTATGAGCATAGACTGTATTGATGCCGTGTTCACGTGCTAGTCGGAACTAGGAAACTCTGAATTTCCGACTTGCTAACTGGTTGTAGTTATACACGTGCCGTGTTCAACGCATCAGTAAATTGGAAATATCAGAGTTCCGACTAGCAAGTCAACGGGGCACGAATGACTAATCTGGTCAGTACGGAACAAAGAGATACAAAGGGAGTTGTCCTATCAATGCTTTGTACACCAAAGTGTACCAGTGCTTTAGCCTCCTGGTGGAGAGAGCGGTCCATTGCACCAAGGCATACAACTCACAGCGATGGGTGTGTGATCTAGCATTGGTGATACATCTAGCACCCCGGTAAACCCCTGTATTAATCCGGCCCTGACCATAATGCACTGTGTCCAGAGATAAGGTAGGCTGACTTGCTGAGGCCTGCATAAAGACAATATCACCATAATCCAGCACAGAGTTTTAAAAAGTGCTTTGAATAAGATCCTTTCTGACTGACATTGAAAAACAAGATTTGTTCCTAAAATAAAAACCCAATTTCAACTTCAGGTCCTTGGTCAAGTTATCAATGTGCCGTTTAAAATTCAGTTTTTCATCTAACCAAATCCCATGATACTTATAGGTAACCTTATCAATTTGCTGGCCTTTTAGAGTTAAAATCTTCAAGTGACTCCATCTGTCTACTTTCAGAGAAGAGAAAACCATTAATTAACTTTTGCTTGCATTAAGCACAAGTTTCAATTTGAAAAGTTGCTTTTGAACATCATCAAAAGCCAACAGAGATGCAACCAGGCCAGAGGCACCTTGGTTCACGTGTTATGGACATGCCCACGTTTACAACAGTTCTGGATGATTCCCTTTGGCCCAAGACTGTTCCTACTCTCAGATCCCTCTGAACTGAAACATGTGCCAAACTACACTTGGGATTGGACACAAACTACCCTGCTCTGTGCCTGCAAAATGATAATCCCCAAATAGAAGAGCCATTACATTGATACAGGTCAGGAGTGGTCTGTGCTAATGGTTAAGACTGCTGCATATGAACGCCTTTCTTACAAACTGATTAAGCACATTAAAAATGTTTGAGTTAAGGTGGGCTAGCCATCTATACAATATTTCACACCCCCTCCCACCTCAGATAGCAGGTTGACGATCGTCATGATTCTTGTCCTGGAGGCGGAACGGAGCCATTTCCCCTTAGATAGACCAGCTGCAAAGTCCAAATTGGCTATATTGTAAAGATTCATGCAAACAAACATTTGATTTTTGATCTTACTTTAAGGTTAGGCATTAGGGTTAGCAGTGTGGTTAAGGTTAGGTTTAAAATCAGATGTTATTACTGTGGCTGTGCCAGCTAGTGACCACTCTGCAGAGCTGCCTCCAGAACAAGATTCATGACAAAAAAACACTAACCTGCCCTCAGATTGCATCCCCCTCTTGACCCCCCCATACCATCTGCTGTTTTTTCTTTTAATTTGTCCTTCAACAAGGTTACACGTTTAACGGTCAACCGTTACTTTATTTGGGCACTCACTATAGTCATTTATCTTGAGCTGAGAAAATATGTTTTATCAAGTTGTGTTAATATTAGTTGAAATAAAAGTTACACTACCCAAAATATACTCAATTGGTGGAAGGACCCACACACTCCGTCCTCAGCCCTAGGCTCAATGCCAACAAGGTAGTGTAACTTAACTCTCCCGAGTAGCGCAGTGGTCTAAGGCACTGCATCGCAGTGCTAGCTGTGCCACTAGAGATCCTGGGGCGGCGCACAATTGGCCCAGCGTCATCCAGGGTATGTCTGGCAGGGATGTAGCTCAGTTGGTAGAGCATGGCGTTTGCAACGGCAGGGTTGTGGGTTTGATTCCCACGGGGGGCCAGTATGAAAAATAAATAAATAATTTATGCACTCACTAACTGTAAGTCGCTCTGGAAAAGAGCGTCTGCTAAATGACTAAAAATGTAAATGTCTCCACACAGCCCTACTACCCTAGGGTCAATGCCAACAAGGTATCCACACTCACTATGTCCTCTGTATGCTGTTCTACCCCGCCTGTGAAAGGGTGTGATGCTCTCTTGGTTGGTAGGGGGTCCATGGCCTTCTCAGCTTTTCTCTTCCTTGGAGAAAAGGTCAGTGGAAGGCCTGTATCCTGTGGAACATTGGCCTTCATATCCAGCAACACGCTTTTGAGACGTGAAGACAGGTCAGTCATGCACTGTTCATCTTGGAGATGATAAGTGAGGTCTGTGATCTCTTTAAGATATCCTGCACATTGACTCCTCAACTGCAACACCTTCCTAGATGACCTCTTCTTTCCTCTTCTAGATGGACCTTCGTCTGGACGGTCAATGTTGGGGTCTCTGGTGGCTTGCTTGGTCTTAAACATGACATTTCTTATGTCACTGTCAGTCGGGTAATACCGCCTGCGAGTAGGTGGAGGGGGCTGCTCTCCACAGAAAAGCTCTTCCACTACAAAGGTGTTAAGATGACACTTCATTTCAGTCATCTTTCTCACACCAGACAGAGTCAGCTGCTCAATCTTCTCTCTCAGCCTGGCATCTACAGCTTCCCTAACATAAGCTGCCTGTTGGAGAAAGAATACATGAGTTTATCATAAAGCGGTCAGTGGGTAGGGGGTAACTTAATCAACATTCTATTATATAGATTATATATATGTAGATTTACCTCGCCAACAACTGCATGTGAGCTATGCTCAGAGAGGGAGGGGAACCTGACGCAGTAGACAACCTCTGCCTTCACGGAGCTGGGTGTTTCACTTAGTGCTGCCTTCAGAGTTTGGGAGGCCTCCTTTTTAGAGCGCACTGTACTTTCCTCAATCTAGACATCAAATAATGTGGTATTTGTTAAATATGTACTGTTACTATGTACAGCGTTAGGCTGTTTCACACAGACAGCCCAATTCTGATCTTTTTCCCCACTAATTGATCTTTCGACCAATCAGATAATCTCTTTTGCCCCTAATTGGAATTGGGCTGCCTGTGTAAACGCAGCCTTAGACTTTGACCAACTGTAGGCCTAGACCTTGATACTTTTTAATATTTACCTTAAAATCAGGAAAGCGGATAACGTGGGCAATGTTTATTATAGCCTTGCAGTCCACCTTTTTGGTATTTTGTACCAGTTTCCGTTTCTGTAGAAAGGCATGGTCTTCAAGCTATGGAAGATGGCAAAACATTTAATAATAATAATAATAATAATTATAATTATAAACAATTTGACTTCCATAGCACTTTTCTAGACAGACACCTAAAGCTCTTTACAGTGTATGGGGAAACTCACCACCCTAACCCCACTTACATACTCTTGCAATAAGTGCCATGGGATCTTTAGTGACCACAGAGTTAGGACACCCGTTTAAAGTCCCATCTTCTTCCATTTTATTGAGGAACATTCCATTGTTAGCACTTCAACATTATTAAAATGAAATTAATGTTGTAAAAGTATATGGTATAAATTACAGTGATCCGTCTACTAACTTACTTCCTTCTTGTCCCTTTCAGCAGCATATTTCTCTTTGGCTTTTGTTTGTCTGTCTTTCCCCTGGTGGCATTCATACGTCTTTGTGCCAACAACTTGAAAGGGAACACCATTGAATGGGAGGCTTTTACTCTCCCAGCTGAGTTTTTTCTGTGCCAAAGGCTGTGCATCTGTTTAAAAAGGTCAAGAATATGATATATTACCATTAGAATGATAGGCTTGTAGGGAAACTAACAAAGTTGCTCTTTCAAATAACTCATCTGTGCTTGGAATTGAATCCCTTATGCTGACGATGCACTAGCAATTTTGAGGCAATAAGGTCGAGCATTGTTGCCCACAATGGCTTCCAGCTACTATTTCATACCGCACTCTAGAACGTACTCTTAAGGAGTGAGTGAGTCTACCATTACTCCATAAGGTCCAAGGACCTTATACACTACATGACCAAAAGTATGTGGACACCTGCTCGTCGAACATCTCATTCCAAAATCACGGGCATTAATATGGAGTTGGTCCCCCCCTTTGCTGCTATAACAGCCTCCACTCTTCTGGGAAGGCTTTTCACTAGATGTTGGAACATTGCTGCGGGGACTTCCATTCAGCCACAAGAGCATTAGTGAGGTCGGGCACTGATGTTGGGCGATTAGGCCTGGCTCGCAGTCGACGTTCCAATTCATCCCAAAGGTGTTCGATGGGGTTGAGGTCAGGGCTCTGTGGAGGCCAGTCAAGTTCTTCCACACCGATCGACAAACCATTTCTGTATGGACCTTGCTTTGTGCACGTGGGCATTGTCATGCTGAAACAGGAAGGGCCTTCCCCAAACTGTTGCCACAAAGTTGGACCTTTACACCACTCCAGCCGACGCTTGGCATTGCGCATGGTGATCTTAGGCTTGTGTGCGGCTGATCAGCCATGGAAACCCATTTCATGAAGCTCCCTTCAAACAGTTATTGTGCTGACGTTGCTTCCAGAGGCAGTTTGGAACTCGGTAGTGAGTGTTGCATCTGAGGACAGACGATTTTTACGCGCTACGCGCTTCAGCGGTCCCGTTCTGTGAGCTTGTGTGGCCTACCACTTCGCGGCTGATCCGTTGTTGCTCCTAGACGTTTCCACTTACAGATGACCGGGGAAGCTCTTTCTAACTTGTTGGAAAGGTGGCATCCTATGACGGTGCAACGTTGAAAGTCACGGAGCTCTTCAGTAAGGCCATTCTACTGCCAATGTTTGTCTATGGAGATTGCATGGTTGTATGCTCGATTTTTATACACCTGTCAGCAATGGGTGCTGCTCAAATAGCCGAATCCACTAATTTGAAGGGGTGTCCACATACTTTTGGTGATGTAGTGTATGTTATTTTCAGAGGTAGACTGGCTCTGGCAGCCAAAACAGCCAAATCCATCTAAACGTGAATAGACTCAATTGCGATACGGTTCTAGAAACATAAAGCCCTTTACCTTCATATCACGTCAAAATAATTTCACAAATGCAAAATATACACAAGTATTTGATACACTGCCGATTTTGCAGGTTTTCCTACTTACAAAGCATGTAGAGGTCTGTAATTTTAATCATAGGTACACTTCAACTGTGAGAGACGGAATCTAAAACAAAAATCCAGAAAATCACATTGTATGATTTTTAAGTAATTAATTTGCATTTTATTGCATGACATAAGTATTTGATACATCAGAAAAGCAAAACTTAATATTTGGTACAGAAACCTTTGTTTGCAATTACAGAGATCATACGTTTCTTGTAGGTCTTGACCAGGTTTGCACACACTGCAGCAGGGATTTTGGCCCACTCCTCCATACAGATCCTTCAGGTTTCGGGGCTGTCGCTAGGCAATACGGACTTTCTGCTCCCTCCAAAGATGTTCTATTGGGTTCAGGTCTGGATATTGGGTTCAGGTCTGGAGACTGGCTAGGCCACTCCAGGACCTTTAGATGCTTCTTACGGAGCCACTCCTTAGTTGCCCTGGCTGTGTGTTTCGGCTCGTTGTCATGCTGGAAGACCCAGACATGACCCATCCTCAATGCTCTTACTGCGGGAAGGAGGTTGTTGGCCAAGATCTCACGATACATGGCCCCATCCATCCTCCCCCAATACGGTGCAGTCGTCCTGTCCCCTTTGCAGAAAAGCATCCCCAAAGAATGATGTTTCCACCTCCATGCTTCACGGTTGGGATGGTGTTCTTGGGGTTGTACTCATCCTTCTTCTTCCTCCAAACACGGCGAGTGGAGTTTAGACCAAAAAGCTATATTTTGGTCTCATCAGACCACAATACCTTCTCCCATTCCTCCTCTGGATCATCCAGATGGTCATTGGCAAACTTCAGACGGGCCTGGACATGCGCTGGCTTGAGCAGGGGGACCTTGCGTGTGCTGCAGGATTTTAATTAATGACGGCATAGTGTGTTACTAATGGCTTTCTTTGAGACTGTGGTCCCAGCTCTCTTCAGGTCATCGACCAGGTCCTGCCGTGTAGTTCTGGGCTGATCCCTCACCTTCCTCATGATCATTGATGCCCCACGAGGTGAGATCTTGCATGGAGCCCCAGACCGAGGGTGATTGACGTCATCTTGAACTTTTTCTATTTTCTAATAATTGCGCCAACAGTTGTTGCCTTCTCACCAAGCTGCTTGCCTATTGTCCTGGAGCCCATCCCAGCCTTGTGCAGGTCTACAATTTTATCCCTGATGTCCTTACACAGCTCTCTGGTCTTGGCCATTGTGGAGAGGTTGGAGTCTGTTTGATTGAGTGTGTGGACAGGTGTCTTTTATACAGGTAACGAGTTCAAACAGGTGCAGTTAATACAGGTAATGAGTGGAGAACAGGAGGGCTTCTTAAAGAAAAACTAACAGGTCTGTGAGAGCCAGAATTCTTACTGGTTGGTAGGTGATCAAATACTTATGTCATGCAATAAAATGCAAATTAATTACTTAAAAATCATACAATGTGATTTTCTGGATTTTTGTTTTAGATTCCGTCTCTCACAGTTGAAGTGTACATATGATAAAAATTACAGACCTCTACATGCTTTGTAAGTAGGAAAACCTGCAAAATCGGCAGTGTATCAAATACTTGTTCTCCCCACTGTATGCACAAACTGTTTCGGCTGGAAAGCATCTGGACACCTTTAAGGCGTCCCCGTGCTTCAGTTCGGCTGGTGCCTAGCCAAACTCAGCTAGGCAAACGGAAGGAGCGTGCTTGCATACTCCCTTAAAAATACCTTTGCCTGGAAAATGAGAAAAAAAACACAGCAATAGTATTGTTTGTCCATTTTGAGACGCTGTAGCCAAAATAGTCCGAATTAATCTAATGAATCTAAGGCAAGAAATCTGTCATTCATTTAGACGTTTTTGCCTAGGAGATCTTAGTCGCGCAATTTTACATCAACTAAGATCGATGTTTGGTGCAGTATTTCTCAATGAAAAATGTTACATGAAAACAAGTCGTCTCTAGTTGACTGACAGACTTTATTGTAGAATCCCTACTGTTGACCAATCACCGACGAAGTGGCGTCGACTTCGGCTTGCCGCTAGAAAAAATGTTGGGTGCCCGAACCTCAGACAGAAGGGGTGACCCAGACACGTCACAGGGGCTATAAAGCTGAAGCATCCCTTCAGGACGTTCTCACCACCAAACAGTGTTGCCAACTTAGCGACTTCGTCGCTATATTTAGCGAGTATTCAGACCCCTCTAGCGACACATTTTCAAAAAAGCAACTAGCAACAAATCTAGCAACTTTTTCTGGTGTTATTGGAGACATTTGGAGACTCTGACATGAAAGCACGTATCGTTCTTACTCTTCTCAACGAGCAGCGGGTGCTTTGTTACCCCCGTCCCAAAGCACTCACAGGCGGCCCAGTCCTCGCGCAGCAGTCCCTCCCAGCTGCAGTCAGAGCAGGAGATGTTCACCCCTCCGCCTCCAGACTGCAAATGAATCACGCATGCGGGAAGCCGCCGCTGGCTGATCCCGCCCTGGGCGGAATGTAAATGTAGGGTGTTTTTTACTCACTTTTTGTCTCTCCCAAGATGTTATTCCTCTCTCCTACAGCATCCATCACAATTACATGCGCATGGCCAATTATGCAAATTAGGCAATGACGTCATTTAGCGACTTTTAGGACAGCCAAGCTACTTTGGCAACACTGCCACCAAATATAGTAGTGAGAGGAAGTCCAGTCGCACTGGGCCGACATTCTACTAATTTTCTCATTGATGAAACATCTGATCTCAATACATGTTTCTGTTCCAAAACTAGAATCTGTTACGAGCGTTGTTTAAGAGTTCAAGGTAGAATTGAGTTTGTGCTTGGCTTTGCCCACTATAAACAACACAGATGAACTAATTTGGGTAATTATAAATATATTAGCCCGAACAGCCAAAAAAATTACTTATCTATGTCCAAAACTAACAAATAAGTCAAAATGTGCATATATTATGATGACTAACTTTTCCGAACTGTTTCGGCTGGGAAGCATCTGGACGCCTTTAGCAAGAGCTTCGGTTCAGCGTCGGTTTTTCAGCCCTCAGCTGATGAAACCGACCAAGGAATGACTGACTGAGAAGGGCAAACCCCACTCCGTTGCCAGCAACATTGCTCCAAGAACATCGCCAGTGTATCATTAGCCCTACGAAGCTCGCCGTCACGTAAGTAGTTATTGCAACAGTAATTCATGAAAAGGTCTAATTTATTAGGCTAGTGTATCATCAGCTTTAGGTCATTTTAGATGAGTAGAAAAAGTAAGCTACTTGCTACCTAATGTTAGCTAGTAAAAAAAGAAAACTGACCCTTTTGCCCAAAATGTTTGTCCTTTCGCAATGTTATGAATTTTAGTGAAGTTTCCAATTCTTGTTCCCGAATGTATTTAGTTATTTGGTCCTCAAACTTGAACTCGAGATATGCCATTTCGAAAATATGGCGTTTTCCACCATAGATATAAAGCAGTGTACTTGCACAGTTCCTAAACCCAGAGGCGCAACATCGCGAGACTTCCGGGAACGCTTGCGAAACAGACCACGCCGACGCCTAGATCACACGGACAATGTCGCACAGTGTATTTGCGTTTTGGTACATTCATTTCCAATGGAACGCTGCGTTTGCCTTGCAGCGTTAGTTGCAGTGCGTTCTGTGTGGTGCATATGTTGGATTTATCGAATGTATGCGTCCAACTGTATGCATAGACGGCTTGACATAAATGGTAGCAGAAGGTGAATGTTGAACATTTGTTGAGCACATATCCAGATAGGCCACGTCTAGACTTGACAGTTCATGCAGCTTTAGTATTCTGATCATAGAGTTCTGATCATGGAATTCCGAAAGCCTCATGCATCTTGTCGTAGTAAATATGACCCATTTTAATGTTAGGAGCTTGTTTTCAATCAATGCTGTTCCTATGCAAGAACAATGGACAGAGCCAATATCTTCTCAAGGACAACACCCACGCCACAGGCCACAATCTGGTTGCTCCCCACAAGTCTTTCCTTTGAGAACATACACACATTCACACACACATCTCCATGCATACGCACACTCATCCTCATGCCTCACGAGTTACGCACACACACAAACTGCACTTCTTTCTACTGGTCGGGTGCCAAGGGCAGAGGACTCTTCCGTGCACCAAAGGGGCTTCTACTCTGGACAGAGCAGACCCACCTCCTACGCCTCGGGAACCAATCAAGGGACTAGAAGAAGGACCCCTTCCTTTGTGTTACATTGTATAAAGTAATGCTGTAAACTCTGTTTTTTATCCCTTTTCAACTGTCTCCATAAGAGGCAACTGAATGGGTCCATGCATGTAGCTTGAGCAGTACCAGCTATCTCTGTTGTTTAATAAACTGCCTTTTGCTTAAGCATATTCCTCTCTGTCTAGCGTCGTTGGTTTGTACTTCCTCTCCTTATGGTTCCACCAACAATCTACACCTACATTTAAATGTGTCTACCTTGTCCACAGTGTGTCTGGATTCCCTTTTCCCACACTAATCAAATGCCAGTATGCATTCAACAGACAGTGGAATAGGCTAAATATGATAACACCACAACAACTGATGGCAGTAGCTAACTACTGTAGCTAACTAGCCAGCTAACTTCTATAGCTAGCCAGCAAGCTAGCAAGCAACACTAAAGGGATTGCAAACGGGTTAGCATAACTCTAGCCAAACATGTTTTATTTTTTTCTAATTATTAGCTAGTTAGCATGTATGAGGCCAGCAAACATGTTCCTCGCATGCTAGGAAGTATTTCCTCCAACGTTATAATGAAAAGGACCCAAAACACAATTTTTCTGGAGACATGTGTGAAGAGTGCTGATGACGTTGCCCACTTTATGCGTCCAGATTGTGGGGAAATCCGCTCACAAAGCATCCCAGACTACCTACTGAAGTGGTCAGCCAGATCTGAACACAATCAGACCACAAAGCGACATTTGTGCATCTAGACCAGTCTTTTCAATGCGATCTTCATATTCTGATAGCAGAAGTCGCATGTAAAGGTTTTCTATTGGAGAAACAGTTTTAGCGTATCTTCATACTGTACAGTCTTTGGTACTAGTATTCTGCCAGCAGCACAAACGATGACATCACTTGGTTGGTAATGAGGAAACCTTAAAAGTAAAAGCCCCTATTTAAAACATTTTGCAGTGTGGATAACTCATTCAATAGATATTACATTTTAATCAATGTCCATTTTTATTGTGCTTATAAGCAAATGCAAGAATGAATTTATTAAAACAATTACAAATATGCTTACATGTTTTATTTATTTAAAAAAATACAATGTTCAGACTGGTATGTTCACAATGTGCCGAGGTAAAAGTGGGGTTGGGAATGCTCAGTAGGGTCTGTAGAATCTATATATATGATTTATGTCATTTCACGGGGGACTGAGGTCTAACTAGTCAGCAGCACTTTCTACTCCACCCACTCCGTTAGTCCCCCAAGAAAGTAACGAGCTCTGCTGGTCGGCTACTACGTAGCAACCTAGCGGTGCCAAAAGCCCTGGTCTGCCCAAGAAAGCCTATGTAAATTACGATCGCCAGAACGGCCAAAGAAACTACATTTAGACGCCCGTTTTGGGGGATGGACATGGAGATGGAGGATTGGCTCACACAGTCACTATGTTTGAAATATCAATTTAGTATACAATTATCATTGATGAATTCCAAATGACATCGTAGGTCTGAGGTTATTTTTATGATGTAAAAATGATGCAGTTGCACAAATGATAAAGATGGTCTACAATCATATAAAAATACAGAATTGAGATAAAATACTTTTATAATTTATATATAGTCCAATCTATCCTAACCGAGTTGTGATCGGTTGGTTCTCGACTGTTTATGTCCAATGCTTCCGGTATTGACGCCGACGTCCTCTAGCAGCGTTGGGTCAAAGAGGAAGAGAGGCTCAAATCGGCGGAAAATCTGTCTCCCTCCAGCAGGTGGCGTTTTTCCGTTGTTTCGCCCACCAAACAATGAGTTTTTGTATCGAGGTCAATGAGAGAGTGTGTACTTTGGTCAACAAAAAAATGAATTGCTTATTTGCTACATGAGGTTTATTTGATTGAATAGAAGTGTCGTAATGCTTAAGTCGTTACGAGTGTACCGATTTATAAGTAGGACACGTGACATCCTGGCAACTTTGAGAAAAAACACTTTATATCAGAGTTGTCTCGAGATGGCTATGCATATTCATGGCATGAGGCTGGTAGCATAGCGTCTCTCTCCATTGAATACAGGCGGTTGACGTCAACAACCCTCATCGAATATTCAAAAAAGGATTACAATAATGAGATGTATCCACCAATCCAAAGAAAGGATAGGCGGGAGCTAGACAGCACGCTGTGCCACTTTGTGGACAATGACTCCCATTTGTTAGGGTGGAGAGATGTGTATTTAGTCAGTATATCCATAATCTTTGGTTGGGTTCACTACCTCAGGCAGTATGAAAACGACTACATCAACCATGATCCTTTGCTCGTTATGGCCACTTTCACCATGATCCTTAGCGATTTCTTTGGTGCCATTCAGCCCCATCGGAGATACTTTTGAGGATTTTGCCTGTGCTTAGCTCCATTCCGTTTCTTTTTTATCCTGGAAATACTCCCCAGTCCTTAACGATTACAAGCATACCCATAACATGATGCAGCCACCACTATGCTTGAACATATGGAGAGTGGTACTCAGTAATGTGTTGTGTTGGATTTGCCCCAAATATAACACTTTGTATTCAGGACAAAAAGTCAATTGCTTTGCCATATTCTTTGCAGTATTACTTTAGTGCCTTGTTGCAAACAGGATGCATGTTATGGAATATTTTTAATTCTGTACAGGCTTTCTCCTTTTCACTCTGTCAGTTAGGTTAGTGTTGTGGAGTAGCTAAAATGTTGTTGATCCATCCTGTTATCTCCTATCACAGCCATTAAACTTGAACTGTTTTAAAGTCACCATTGGCCTCACAGAGAAATCTCTGAGTAGTTTCCTTCCTCTCTGGCAACTGAGTTAGGAAAGACGCCTGTATCTTTGTAGTGACTGGGTGTATTGATACACCATCCAAAGTGTAATTAATAACTTCACCATGCTCAAAGTGATATTCAATGTCTGCTTTTTTTACCCATCTACCAATAGGTGCTCTTCTTTGCGAGGTATTGGAAAACCTCCCTGGTCTTTGTAGTTGAATATGTGTTTGAAATTCACTGCTTAACTGAGGGACCTCACAGATAATTGTATGTGTGGGGTACAGAGATGAGGTAGTCATTAAAAAAATAATGTTAAACACTATTGTACACAGAGTGAGTCCATACAACTTATTATGTGACTTGTTAACCAATGTTTTACTCTTGAACTTATTTAGGCTTGCCATAACAAAGGGGTTGAATACTTATTGAATCAAAACATTTCAGCTTTTCATATGTTCTTCATTTGTAAAAATGTCAAAAAACATAATTCCACTTTGACTTTATGGGGTATTGTGTGTAGGTCAGTGACAAAAAAATCTAAATTTAATCCATTTTTTATTCAGGCTGGAACACAACAACAACAACAACAAAGGAAAAAGTCAAGGGGTGTGAATACTTTCTGAAGGCGCTTTATATGGTGTTATTTCATGGGGGACTGAGGTGTAAATGCTTAGAAACACTTTATTTTCCACCCACTCCATTGGTCCTCCATTGCATTAGGCACCTTATTTGTAGACTGGACTTTGCATAATAAATGCAGAGAAAATCTGGAGAGAAAAAAATGATAAATAAAATGAGAAAATATGTTACACTTTGGATCCCAGCAGAAGTAGGCCCAGTTGCACCCATGCACCGGTGTTCCTCGAACGAAGTGTCTTTGATCAGCATGGCCAAAATTGGCATCCCATAATCATCACTGAGGTGCACTTTATCGTGGGACCAGAAGCACCGGCAGGAGGGCGGGAAGGATGGAGCCCTTATGTACAGTAAGTCACGCCCAGCTCCCATGCTTGGCGTTCATACTCCAGCTGCTCCTGGTATTTCAGGTCCTTTACCCATCAATGCGACGTGGGATGTAAAGAAAATAATTACAAGTCACATTGCAGGGTTTTAGTAACTTGGAAATTGTGAATTTCACTTAAGTCGTGTTTATGCAACTAGTAATTATATTTAAGGATTTACCTGAGTCCACTTCAACAGAGCATCATGGAGGAGTTCTTTAAACTATATTCTTGCGTGATCTATCGATGGACTGTCTGTAAGGTTGTTAGACTGACAATGTCTGGGACAAGGCCTTGTGGTAATACAGTCCCACAAACATCTGCCTCTAGCATTGAAGCTGTGACCCCAGGAGTGGACATTAAGCCAAAAGCCAGGCCAGCTCGGTTTGGCATGGGCACAATATCATCCACTAAGGAAGGAAGGTCAGAATCACCCACCACAATATCATCCACTAAGGAAGGAGAGAATCACCCACCACCAGGACAAACTAAGGAAACAACATTTTTTGTGTAACAAAAAGGTGGCATAGTAACGTTTACACTAATAAAACAAAAATGAGGTTAAGGTTAGGAAAAGGGTTAGGGTTAGGCTTAGCTACAATGCTACAGTTGTCAACAATGGTTGTCCCCGACACGACCACCAAATAGAGCTATAGGCCTATTCCATCTAGCCACAATGGTAGAAACGTAAACAGACCATCAATCCCGACATACCATTAGTATCATAACACCGGTTTATGGTTTGCGGGCAACGACCAATCAGATGAGGGAGTGTGATGACGCATACATGTTTTACATCCTAACGCCAGAGGTTCTAATTAAAATAAATAAATACAAAATGTTGGTTGTCTTTTTTGGTGATGTCGATTTATTTCCCTTTCCGCTGTGTTTGTTTCTCCAGTTCACTACTTTACAGTAGGTAGCGGCATGCACATTCAATTTGTGGGAACGCCTCTGAGCCTGAGTAAGGAGATACGGAATGAATTTTGTTTTTGGCCGATTTTACTATTTTAGTTGTGTGGATGAAGTTAGTTTCCCCCATCACGTATGGATTATCTTTTTACCTTGTATTTTCAACCCTGTCCAGTTGGCGGCGCCAGTACAGCTTTTTGGGATGTAGTTCACCATAAAACCTACAGAAGAAGAAGAGGTTCGTGGGTCGGTGAAAGTGACTCAAAGTGGAATCGTGGAGATTTTTTGTGTTTCTGCCATCCAGAAGGAGCATGCGCTCCGCACCACACGGCAAGAACTGTGACTTGCGTTCCTCTCCGGAGCAGGGCGCTGTTGAAAGGAGTGATAACTGGAGTGGCATTAAGTGTTGAGGAGGGTCAACTGAAGTTGAAGATTCCCGGTGTCTGTGATGCCCGCCTTTTGGTGCGACGCAGACCTGGTGGAGAGCATGGTGAAACAGAGAATAGTTCTACTGAGTTTTGATGCAGTCTTTATCAGGTAAAGTCAAGTTAGGCTGTGTCAGGTATCCCGTGAGAGCTTTTGTCCCGAACCCATTACAGTGTTTTAGGTGTCAAGCTTATGGTCATGGGGGGGGGGTAATTCTTTATATTTTATATTCATTATTTTATAATTGCAGCATCCTCAGCACCCCTACTTCCCACGGCTATGGAGCAGGGTTAGTTGGTAGGGCAATTTTTTTCACAAGGTGTAATGAATTCATACCACAGAATAGTAGGCTGACACACAGCCAAAACAACAACATTTGGCCTCACACTCCAGAACAGTAGGTGGCGGTGTATGCACATAGAAGTTGGATGCGATCCGCCAACCCAATCTCAAAGAAGAAGAACATCTTCGCTAACGCTGCATTTTCGAAATGGCACATCACGAGTTCAAGTTTGAGGACGAAATAACTAAATACATTCGGGAACAAGAATTGGCAACGTCACTGAAATTCGTAACATTGAGTAAGGACAAAAGTTTTGGAAAAAAGGGTAAGTTGTCTTTACCATTTTTTGTTGATAATTAGTAGCTAACTTTTGCTACTCTCATCTAAAATGATGCTAGCTAGCTAGCATAACATATTCCATTCCAAGCACAGGACCAGAGAGGAACTTTGTTAGTTTCCCTACAAGCCTATCATTCTAATGGTAATATATCATATTCTTGACCTTTTTAAACAGATGCACAGCCTTTGGCACAGAAAAAACTCAGCTGGGAGAGTAAAAGCCTCCCATTCAATGGTGTTCCCTTTCAAGTTGTTGGCACAAAGACGTATGAATGCCACCAGGGGAAAGACAGACAAACAAAAGCCAAAGAGAAATATGCTGCTGAAAGGGACAAGAAGGAAGTAAGTTAGTAGACGGATCACTGTAATTTATACCATACACTTTTACAACATTAATTTCATTTTAATAATGTTTTAGTACTAACTAACAATGGAATGTTCCTCAATAAAATGGAAGAAGATGGGACTTTAAACGGGTGTCCTAACTCTGTGGTCACTAAAGATCCCATGGCACTTATTGCAAGAGTATGTAAGTGGGGTTAGGGTGGTGAGTTTCCCCATACACTGTAAAGAGCTTTAGGTGTCTGTCTAGAAAAGTACTATAAAAGTCGAATGTATTATTATTAGCTAAATGTATATATATTTTTTTATATAATCTTCCGCAGCTTGAAGACCATGCCTTTGTACAGAGACGGAAACTGGTACAAAATACCAAAAAGGTGGACTGCAAGGCTATAATAAACATTGCCCACGTTATCCGCTTTCCTGATTTTAAGGTAAATATTAAAACTTATATCAAGGTCTAGGCCTACAGTTGGTCAGTCTATAAAAGATCAGAATTGCGCTGACTGTGTAAACGCAGCCTGTGAAACAGCCTAACACTGTACATAGTAACAGTACATATTTAACAAATACCACATTATTTGATGTCTAGATTGAGGAAAGTACAGTGCGCTCTAAAAAGGAGGCCTCCCAAACTCTGAAGGCAGCACTAAGTGAAACACCCAGCTCCGTGAAGGCAGAGGTTGTCTACTGCGTCAGGTTCCCCTCCCTCTCTGAGCATAGCTCACATGCAGTTGTTGGCGAGGTAAATCTACATATATATAATCTATATAATAGAATGTTGATTAAGTTACCCCCTACCCACTGACCGCTTTATGATAAACTCATGTATTCCTTCTCCAACAGGCAGCTTATGTTAGGGAAGCTGTAGATGCCAGGCTGAGAGAGAAGATTGAGCAGCTGACTCTGTCTGGTGTGAGAAAGATGACTGAAATGAAGTGTCATCTTAACACCTTTGTAGTGGAAGAGCTTTTCTGTGGAGAGCAGCCCCCTCCACCTACTCGCAGGCGGTATTACCCGACTGACAGTGACATAAGAAATGTCATGTTTAAGACCAAGCAATCCACCAGAGACCCCAACATTGACCGTCCAGACGAAGGTCCATCTAGAAGAGGAAAGAAGAGGTCATCTAGGAAGGTGTTGCAGTTGAGGAGTCAATGTGCAGGATATCTTAAAGAGATCACAGACCTCACTTATCATCTCCAAGATGAACAGTGCATGACTGACCTGTCTTCACGTCTCAAAAGCGTGTTGCTGGATATGAAGGCCAATGTTCCACAGGATACAGGCCTTCCACTGACCTTTTCTCCAAGGAAGAGAAAAGCTGAGAAGGCCATGGACCCCCTACCAACCAAGAGAGCATCACACCCTTTCACAGGCGGGATAGAACAGCATACAGAGGACATAGTTAGTGTGGATACCTTGTTGGCATTGACCCTAGGGTAGTAGGGCTGTGTGGAGACCTTGTTGGCATTGAGCCTAGGGCTGAGGATGGAGTGTGTGGGTCCTTCCATCAATTGAGTATCTTTTGGGTAGTGTAACTTTTATTTAAACTAATGTTAACACAACTTGATAAAACATATTTTCTCATCTCAAGATGTTAAACAAATAAATGACTATAGTAAGTAGTTTAGTAAGCACATACACACACTTTTACACTCCTCATGCTGCTGCTACTCTGTTCTTTATTTGATTATTATTATCTATCCTGATGCCTAGTCACTTTACCCTGCACATTGATCTCCCTGATCTGGTACTGGTACTCCCTGTATATAGCTGCACATTGATCTGGTATTGGTACTCCCTGTATATAGCTGCACATTGATCTGGTACTGGTACTCCCTGTATATAGCTCCACATTGATCTGGTACTGCTACTCCCTGTATATAGCTCCACATTGATCTGGTACTGCTACTCCCTGTATATAGCTCCATTCTTGTGTATCCTGTTGTTACTATTTTTATTTTTTATTTTTTACTCTGCATTGTTGGGAAGGGCTGTAAGCAAGCATTTCACAGTTAAGTCTACACCCGTTGTATTCGGCGCATGTGACAAATAAAATGTGGTTTGAATTGCCCAAATAAAGTAACAGGGTTGACCTTAACAGGAGTGACCTTAACAGGGTTGATGTTTAATCTTAAATCAGACAAAAATCAGCCAATTCCCAAAATAGAAATGTCTGTGAACATTTCTTTGAAACTGTATACGTTTTATTTGTGGATTTTTGAAACAAAAAAATCAAGATATCAATTTATTTGTCTACATGCCATTTTAAAAACAATGCAGCTGTTGGAGTAAACCTATTTTGGGTTAAGACATGTAACTATGAGTAAGGGCAAACATCATGATAAGCTTGCAATCTGATTGAGGGGTTGTGTTAAATGCTGAAGACACATTTGGGTTGAATGCATTCAGTTGTATATCTGACTAGGTTTTCCCTTTACCTGAATAAGCAACCTGGTCTCTGAGCGTTTGGTATTACTCTGTATGTAAATCCGAGATACTCCATTTAGTATGATACGTTTCGTATGGTATGTATTAATCTGTGGATGTCCATCACCCATTCCGTATTATATATTAAGAATTACAGTTCATATTATATTTTACGTATTTGCAAAACATATGTTACGAATTTGCAAAACGTATGATATGATACGAATTCTAGCTAGGTGGCTAATGTTAGCCAGGCTAGTGGTTAAGGTTAAAGGGTTAGGGGAAGGGTTAGCTAACATGCTAAGTAGTTTTAAAGTAGTAAGTAGTTGAAAAGTTGCTGATTGGCTAAAATGCAAAAGTTGTCCATGATGAGATTCAAACTCTCAACCTTTGGGTTGCTAGATGTTTGTTATACACCTACCCATCCACCTGACTTAAGTAACCATCTGTCTTATGTAACCAAACCAAACTTAACATACAGTGAAGTCAGAAAGTATTCAGACCCGTTCCCCTTTTCCACATTGTTGTTACGTTACAGCCTTATTCTAAAATGGATTCAATTACTTTTTTTGGCATCGATCTACACACAATACCCCGTAATGACGAAGGGAAAACTGGTTTTTAGAAATGTTTGCTAATTTATAAAATATCAAAAACAGAAATACCATATTTACATAAGCATTCAGACCCTTTGCGATGAGACTCAGGTGCATCCTGTTTCCATTGATCATCCTTGAGATGTTTCTACAACTTGATTGGAGTCCACCTGTGGTACATTGAATTGATTGGACATGATTTGGAAAGGTACATACCTAGGTACATACCTGTCTATATAAGTTCCCACAGTTGACAATGCATGTCAGAGCAAAAACCAAGCCATGAGGTCGAAGGAATTGTCCGTAGAGCTCCGAGACAGGATTGTGTCGAGGCACAGATCTGGGGAAGGGTACCAAAACATTTCTGCAGCATTGAAGGTTCCCAAGAACACAGTGACCTCCATCATTCTTAAATGGAAGAAGTTTGGAACCACCAAGACTCTTCCTAGAGCTGGCCAAACTGAGCAATCGGGGGAGAAGGGCCTTGGTCAGGGAGGTGACCAAGAACCCGATGGTCACTGACAGCGCTCCAGAGTTCCTCTGTGGAGATGGGAGAACCTTCCAGAAGGACAACCGTCTCTGCAGCACTCCACCAATCAGGCCTTTATGGTAGAGTGGCCAGGCAGATGCCACTCCTCAGTAAAAGGCACATGACAGCCCACTTGGAGTTTGCCAAAAGGCACCTAAAGGACTCTCAGACCATTAGAAACAAGATTCTCTGGTGGTGGCAGCATCATGCTGTGGGGATGTTTTTCAGCGGCAGGGCCTGGGAGACTACGCAGGAGTAGCTTCGGGACAAGTCTCTGAATGTCCTTGAGTGGCCCAGCCAGAGCCCGGACTTGAACCCGATCTATAATCTCTGGAGACACCTGAAAATAGCTGTGCAGCGACGCTCCCCATCCAACCTGACAGAGCTTGAGAGGATCTGCAGAGAAGAATGGGAGAAAATCCCCAAATAGAGTTGTGCCAAACTTGTAATGTCATACCCAAGAAGACTTGGCTGTAATCACTGCCAAAGGTGCTTCAACAAAGTACTAAGTAAAGGGTCTGAATACTTATGTAAATGTGATATTTCTGGGTTTAAAAAAAAATTACATTTAGCAAACATTTCTAAACCTGTTTTTGTTCTGTCATTATGTGGTATTGTGTGTAGATTGATGAGGGGGGGGGACGACGATTGAATCAATTTTTGAATAAGGCTGTAACGTAACAAAATGTGGAAAAAGTCAAGGTGTCTGAATACTTTCCGAATGTACTGTATAATACTAATTTGAGTGTCCTGGATTTTCATTTACTATGTTACGTCTAGTCTATGAGACCAGGCTGGAATAAGACATCCGATTATCACTTTGCATTTGAACGGCAACAGTTGGTTTTATTATAGCTAATAAATAACCAAATCATTGATGGATCACTAGATAACGGAAACGTTATGGCCTTCTCAATTGGAATGCTCAACTCCTTCGTTCTCTCTCTCCGTCCTCACTTGACTTTTTGAAAAAGGTCATAGGTAAACGATGAGAGGGAATGTGGACGAAAATGTGCTTGTATGAAATGATCTCCACGTGCATCATCATGCAAAATGAGGTTTCAAGTGGTGGAACCCAAAATAAATGTGTAAAGCAATAAAACCCAATTAAGTTAGTTGTGCAAGACATTTTGTAGGTAACTCTAACCCTTTTCCTAACCGTAACCTAATTTTCCTGACCTGCTACGTTAATTATCCTAACCCGCCAAGTTAATTATCCTAACCTGCCCCGTAAATTATCCTAACCTGCTATGTAAACGCCCTCAGTATTGCCGCGTTCACATGCTAGTCAGAACTAGTAAACACTGATATGTCCGATTTGCTAACTGCTTGTAGTTATACACGTGCAGCGTTCAACCATTTAGCAAGTGGTACATTTCAGATTTTCCAAGTTCCGACTAGCACCTGAACGCGGGTTTACGCCACCACATTAGCATACGTGTCATCACACTCCCTCCTCTGATTGGTCGGGTAGGCGGGCCTTCTGGTTTTGTGGCTGTGTTAATTAGTGACGACCGATTCACTGGTCCAGTGTAAGATTATTTTTAATCAGGCTATTGATGACTTTAGTGATTGGGATTACAATAATCTGATCCTAGATCTTTAGGTAACACTTTTTTTTTTAAAATCTTGGCCTCAATGTGATCACTGGAATACATTCCTAGTTCCATAGTTCGTATGTTTTACTCTTCTAGCATGCCTACCCATTTTGTTATGAGCGTAGCCTGTCCGTTTTGTTATGAGTGTAGCCTGTCCATTTTGTTACAGTGAGGGGAAAAAAGTATTTGATCCCCTGCTGATTTGTACGTTTGCCCACTGACAGACATGATCAGTCTATCATTTTAATGGTAGGTTTATTTGAACAGTGAGAGACAGAATAACAACAACAAAATCCAGAAAAACGCATGTCAAAAAAGTTATAAATTGATTTGCATTTTAATGAGGGAAATAAGTATTTGACCCCTCTGCAAAACATTACTTAGTACTTGGTGGCAAAACCCTTGTTGGCAATCACAGAGGTCAGACATTTCTTGTAGTTGGCCACCAGGTTTGCACACATCTCAGGAGGGATTTTGTCCCACTCCTCTTTGCAGATCTTCTCCAAGTCATTAAGGTTTCGAGCCTGACGTTTGGCAACTCGAACCTTCAGCTCCCTCCACAGATTTTCTATGGGATTAAAGGTCTGGAGACTGGCTAGGCCACTCCAGGACCTTAATGTGCTTCTTCTTGAGCCACTCCTTTGTTGCCTTGGCCCGTGTGTTTTGGGTCATTGTCATGCTGGAATACCTATCCATGACCCATTTTCAATGCCCTGGCTGAGGGAAGGAGGTTCTCACCCAAGATTTGACGGTACATGGCCCCGTCCATCGTCCCTTTGATGCGGTGAAGTTGTCCTGTCCCCTTAGCAGAAAAACACCCCCAAAGCATAATGTTTCCACCTCCATGTTTGACGGTGGGGATGGTGTCCTTGGGGTCATAGGCAGCATTCCTCCTCCTCCAAACACGGCGAGTTGAGTTGATGCCAAAGAGCTCGATTTTGGTCTCATCTGACCACAACACTTTCACCCAGTTCTCATCTGAATCATTCAGATGTTCATTGTGCTTTCTTGAGCAGGGGGACCTTGCGGGCGCTGCAGGATTTCAGTCCTTCACGGCGTAGTGTGTTACCAATTGTTTTCTTGGTGACTATGGTCCCAGCTGCCTTGAGATCATTGACAAGATCCTCCCATGTAGTTCTGGGCTGATTCCTCACCGTTCTCATGATCATTGCAACTCCACGAGGTGAGATCTTGCATGTAGCCCTAGGCCGAGGGAGATTGACAGTTATTTTGTGTTTCTTCCATTTGCGAATAATCGCACCAACTGTTGTCACCTTCTCACCAAGCTGCTTGGTGATGGTCTTGTAGCCCATTCCAGCCTTGTGTAGGTCTACAATCTTGTCGCTGACATCCTTGGAGAGCTCTTTGGTCTTGGCCATGGTGGAGAGTTTGGAATCTGATTGATTGATTGCTTCTGTGGACAGGTGTCTTTTATACAGGTAACAAACTGAAATTAGGAGCACTCCCTTTAAGAGTGTGCTCCTAATCTCAGCTCGTTACCTGTATAAAAGACACCTGGGAGCCAGAAATCTTTCTGATTGAGAGGGGGTCAAATACTTATTTCCCTCATTAAAATGCAAATCAATTTATAACATTTTTGTCATGCGTTTTTCTGGATTTTTTTGTTGTTATTCTGTCTCTCACTGTTCAAATAAACCTACCATTCAAATTATAGACTGATCATTTCTTTGTCAGTGGGCAAACATACAAAATCAGCAGGGGATCAAAAACTTTTTTCCCTCACTGTATGAGCGTAGCCTGTCCGTTTTGTTATGAGCGTGGCCTGTCCGTTTTGTTATGAGCATGGCCTGTCCATTTTGTTATGAGCATGGCCTGTCCATTTTGTTATGAGCATAGCCTGTCCATTTTGTTATGAGCATAGCCTGTCCATTTTGTTATGAGCATAGCCTGTCCATTTTGTTATGAGCGTAGCCTGTCCATTTTGTTATGAGCGTAGCCTGTCCATTTTGTTATGAGCGTAGCCTGTCCATTTTGTTATGAGCGTAGCCTGTCCATTTTGTTATGAGCGTAGCCTGTCCATTTTGTTATAGCCTGTCCATTTTGTTTTGAGCGTAGCCTGTCCATTTTGTTTTGAGCGTAGCCTGTCCATTTTGTTTTGAGCGTAGCCTGTCCATTTTGTTTTGAGCGTAGCCTGTCCATTTTGTTTTGAGCGTAGCCTGTCCATTTTGTTTTGAGCGTAGCCTGTCCATTTTGTTTTGAGCGTAGCCTGTCCATTTTGCTCCCTAATCTTTTTAAAGCAGTCCCAGAATATTTCGGTCACTCAGGTTTGTTCTATCTCAGAAGATGTGGGCTAGTAAATAGACAGGTTGCATTATGCAATGATCTTTGCCTATCCATGTGTTGTCAATGACATGAGGAGACTATGCATGCCTAAACATATTGTAGAAACTGTTTGGGGACAGTGTGGAGACTGTATGCCTGTATAGTGGGGCAGATGTCTCCACCTGTAGCTGAATGTAGGAAACTACAGTTAAAATTGAATATAGCATTCTGGCAACATTATTTTTGACAATTTCAATGAAATAATGACTACTCTCAAAGAACTTAAACATTTTGTTTTCAAATAATCACTTTATTTGACCCACTGTTAATCTATCCATTTATACAATGGGTATCTTTCCACAAACCATCATAAGAAAATGTGTTACTCATGTTATGACAGGCATTTCCATTATTTTACAAATCACACATGGATCATCGTTCTAGTCCAAACACACTGCTTTGAAACAACACATGTTAAATCCCAATGTCGATACATTCATTGGGATAGTTTCAGATTAGCAGTATTGCATAAAAGAGAGAGACAATTCTCCATGTCGACAGAGAGTAGATTGTAGACCTTCCAGAGGTCTAGGCCAGCTTAGTGGTTAAGAGCGTAGTGCCAGTAACCGAAAGGTCGCTGGTTCTAATCCCCGAGCCGACTAGGTGAAAACTCTGTCGATGTGCCCTTGGCCAAGGCACTTAACCCTAATTGCTCCTGTAAGTCGCTTTGGATAAGAGCGTCTGCTAAATGACTAAAATGTAAATGTAGACCTTCCAGAGGCCATAGAGCAGGGGTGTCAAACGTCCGGCCCGCGGGCCGGATCAGGCCCGCAAACGTGTTTAATCCGGCCCGCGAGATGATTTTGAAAAAAATAAAATAATAATATTAATAATAATTTTGTAAAGTATAAAAATGCGCTGCAATTTTTCAATAAAATAAACTGCTGTTCCAATTGCGTCCACTGGATGGCGCAATAGCAATTGTGTTAAGCAAGCAAACTGTTTATACCGGGGCAGAGCAAGTAGGTCAAGCACGTGCAGCCAATGAGCTACTTTGTTTTGCCCGCGATATTTATTACGGCTTCTACTTTTAACATTATGTGCTTTGGCACCCTCATTGCCCCAATATGTCTCTGTCAAAAAATAGAAAAGTGGACGCAGAGTGTTCCAAGAAAAATGGTCATCCTATTTATTCACGGAATTGAATGGGAAAGCTGTATGTTTGGTGTGTTCAGAGCATGTTGCAGTGCTGAAAGAATATAACCTTCGTCGCCACTATGTGAGTCTTCATGCCGACAAATATGACAACTTTCAAGGACAGCGGAGATGAGAGAAGGTGAATGAACTGTTGGCGGGTCTGAAGAAACAGCAGTCTGTGTTTACTCACAGCCGAGACATCAGTGACGCTGCAGTGAAAACTAGCTACCTCATTGCTAATGAAATCGCAGTGGCTTCAAAACCATTTAGTGAGGGTGAATTTGTAAAAACATGCATGATGAAGGCAGCGGAGATTGTGTGCCCTGAAAAGCAGCAGGCTTTGCAAATATCAGCCTGACAAGAAACACAGTTGCAGACAGGATTTCCGATCTTTCAGTGGATTTGGACAGCCAGTTGAAGCAAAAAGTAAAGTCATTTATTGCGTTTTTTCGGTTGCAATTGATGAAAGCACGGACATTACAGATGTTGCACAACTGGCCATTTTCATCCGCGGAGTTGATGACACATTGACCGTCACCGAGGAGTTCGTGGAGTTGGTGCCGATGACAGATACAACGACAGCAGCTGATATTTTTACCGCACTCGTCGGCGCGCTGGACAGGGTCGGAGTGGACTGGTCCCGCGCTGTCAGCCTGGCTACAGATGGTGCGCCCTCAATGATCGGGAAAAAAGCAGGCGTTGTAACAAAGTTCAGAGAGAAAGTGCAATCTGCAAATGGAGGACGTGATTTTTTGTATTTTGCACCAGGAGGCTTTGTGTTGCAAGTCATTAAAGATGGATAACGTCATGAAGGTGGTCATCCAAACTGTTAATTTCATCCGATCCAGAAGCCTGAATCACCGTCAGTTTGACAGCCTTCTCAGAGAGAAAGACCACATCTATGGCCTGCCATACCACACTGAGGTAAGATGGTTAAGCCGAGGTGCTGTGCTGAGGCGTTTCTTTGATTTACGAGAAGAAATTGAACAGTTCATGAAAGAAAAGGGCAAACCAGTGTTAGAATTTCATTCCGCAGAATGGATGCAGGACCTTGCATTTATGGTGGATGTTACAGAGCACCTGAATAACTTGAACAAACAGCTGCAAGGGCGCAACAAAGTTGTCACGCAGTATTATGACAGCATACGTTCTTTCAAGTTGAAGCTGTCATTGTGGGAGACGCAACTTGCCGGTGGTGATGCAGCTCACTTCCCCTGTCTGAAAAATGTGTGCGCGACCCAACATGTGGCAGACATGAAGCGGTTCAAAGATAAAATAACGGGACTGTTACGGGAGTTTGAGCAACGCTTTCAGATTTATGTTTATATGTTTTTATGTTGATGTGCTATTGTTTTTAATTGATTTTATTTTATTTGTATATTTAACCTATTCTTGACTCTGTGGTTCTTGCACTTGTTTGGGGAACAGGATTTCATTATTTGTATCTACATTTCTGCCTGAGAAATGACACCCTGATATAGTTCTGTGATCTGTGATATACTTCTGTGAATCACTGAGGCATTGTGTGTGCTTTGTCCTCAGAACTTTCAAATAACTTGAGGTGTTTTATGATTAATAGTGATGTTGTGCTTTTGGACACTGTCCTCAGGCTCCAGCTTTATGTTTATATGTTTTTATGTTGATGTGCTATTGTTTTTAATTGATTTTATTTTATTTGTATATTTAACCTATTCTTGACTCTGTGGTTCTTGCACTTGTTTGGGGAACAGGATTTCATTATTTTTATCTACATTTCTGCCTGAGAAATGACACCCTGATATAGTTATGTGATCTGTGAAACAGTTCTGTTAATCACTGAGGCATTGTGTGTTTGTGTGTTTTTTCTTTAGAATTTTCAAATAAACTTGACGTGTTTTATGATTAATAGTGATGTTGTGCTTGTACTATTTTGGACACACTGTCCTCAGGCTCCAGCTTTATGTTGTACGTTGATCGTATTAAAACAAAGAAAACAATCTGAAGTTGTTGTTTTTAAGTTATATATACCATGATTTGTCCGGTCCGGCCCACTTGGGAATAGATTTTCCTCCATGTGGCCCCTGAGCTAAAATGAGTTTGACACCCCTGCCATAGAGAGTAGATTGTAGACCTTCCAGAGGCCCAGGACATAGAGAGTAGATTGTAGACCTTCCAGAGGCCTCGGCCATAGAGAGTAGATTGTAGACCTTCCAGAGGCCCAGGCCATAGAGAGTAGATTGTAGACCTTCCAGAGGCAGAGGCCATAGAGAGTAGATTGTAGACCTTCCAGAGGCCCATGCCATAGAGAGTAGACCTTCCAGAGGCCTAGGACATAGAGAGTAGATTGTAGACCTTCCAGAGGCCTCGGCCATAGAGAGTAGATTGTAGACCTTCCAGAGGCAGAGGCCATAGAGAGTAGATTGTAGACCTTCCAAAGGCCCATGCCATAGAGAGTAGATTGTAGTCCTTACAGAGGCCTAGGACATAGAGAGTAGATTGTAGAACTTCCAGAGGCCTAGGTCATAGAGAGTAGATTGTAGACCTTCCAGAGGCCCATGCCATAGAGAGTAGACCTTCCAGAGGCCTAGGACATAGAGAGTAGATTGTAGACCTTCCAGAGGCAGAGGCCATAGAGAGTAGATTGTAGACCTTCCAAAGGCCCATGCCATAGAGAGTAGATTGTAGACCTTACAGAGGCCTAGGACATAGAGAGTAGATTGTAGACCTTCCAGAGGCCTAGGTCATAGAGAGTAGATTGTAGACCTTCCAGAGGCCTAGGACATAGAGAGAAGATTGTAGACCTTCCAGAGGCCCAGGCCATAGAGTAGATTGTAGACCTTCCAGAGGCCTCGGCCATAACTCAGTCATGCATTGATGTCATTGGGAGACTAAATGAAAATTTGACATAAATGGAAGTTAAGATTCACACCAATTTGCTGACAGCTATCCAATCCTTTCAGATCTACATGAAGTGGTTAGGCCAGGGGTAGTGGGTTAGGGTCTGTTTCTGGATAGGACGCAGCCAGGTTCTGTGAGTTCAAATACTTTCTGTTCCACGGGTCAGAGGTCAGGCATGCAGGGATGTCTGGGTAACGTTGTCCTTCAGAGATTACCAATGTGATCCTGGTTAATCCACACGCTAACTATCAGCAGGCAGGGCCCCACACTTTTTACACACAACAAGAGAAATCTACAGGATCTGCTCTCTCGCTCTCTCTCTCTCTCTCTCTCTCTGTCGCGCTCTCTCTCGCTCTCTCTATCTATCTATATCTATCGAATAGATCATGTTTAGACTACAGTAAACCATCAAGTCTGGTCTGGACCAGCGTGTGACATCACCATCAACAGCAGATTAAACAGATCAGTGTCTGTCTTCAACTGTCAAACACAGACACATAGCTTGCGTCCCAAATGGCACCCTATCCCCTATATAGTGCACTGCTTTTGACCAGGGCTCTATTCAAATGTAGTGCACTATATAGGGAATAGGGTGCCATTTGGGACGCTCAAGTGACCTTCAGTACGGAGAGCCGTTGAGGCCAAAATGAAATTGTTCAGCTTCACGTCCACCACACTAAGGGCTCAGGTTACAGGGTTGCCGGACGGGTTGCCGGGGTTCCAAAAACGAAACGTAAAAGAACACATTGATTGATTGATGGTCCTGTGTGGTTTATTGAAACAATGTTGGGACTGGGAACACACTGTAACAAGACTCCATTAGTGGCCGTCAGAGACATACATGTATATTTAGAGTAGGGACATTTGAGGTTTCTGCATTGTGATGCATTTACATGACACCACAGTATTCTATGGCAGCCATGTTAGCTCCCCGTTAACATTACATGGGGAATATTTAAAAAATGCTATATAACTGGATGTCTAGAATTTAGAACGATGTTCAAAATTCTTTAAAAGTTGGCTGAGCTTTTCTAAATATATGGCTCTGCTGTCCACTTTATTCACCGCCCTTTGACCTCGTCCTACTCCGCAGCACCTTGACTGTGTGATCTATCCAGGTCACGGCAGCGGCACCACTGTAAGAGTACATTGTGTTCTACCCCAAGCTAGCCTGGGTGCCAGTATGCTTCTGCTCTTCTGACAACTCCTCCTGGAGTTGTCATGACAACGTTGACAATGGAGTAGGCCAAATCTCAACCAGATCTGGGACCAGGCTAACGCCAAGTAGAGCTCGAACTCACAACCTAGGACCTATGGACAACATCACACACCGCTCATTGTCAGCTGACAACAGTCTTAGCCAACAGAGCAAGAGATCAGTCTGTCTCTCCATGACTGTTTGCTTTTAGATATCAGTGAAGGTGAATGTCACTGATGTATTCCAGCCAACATGCTACACCAGTTTTTCCCAATTCTGGTCTTGGGGACCCAAAGGGCTTTGTCCTTGCACTAATACACCTAATTCAACTAATCAACTCATCATCAAGCTTTTTATTATTTCAATCAGGTGTGATAGTGCTGGGGCAAAAACAAAAATGGGTCCCCAGGACCAGGATTGGATAACACCGACTACTGTATCATGTTATAGCTATGGTGAACCTTCACTCTGCTGACTACTACACCATGTTATAGTTATGGTGAACCTTCACTCTGCTGACTACTACACCATGTTATAGTTATGGTGAACCTTCACTCTGCTGACTACTACACCATGTTATAGTTATGGTGAACCTTCACTCTGCTGACTACTACACCATGTTATAGTTATGGTGAACCTTCACTCTGCTGACTACTACACCATGTTATAGTTATGGTGAACCTTCACTCTGCTGACTACTACACCATGTTATAGTTATGGTGAATCTTCACTCTGCTGACTACTACACCATGTTATAGTTATGGTGAACCTTCACTCTGCTGACTACTACATCATGTTATAGTTATGGTGAACCTTCACTCTGCTGACTACTACACCATGTTATAGTTATGGTGAACCTTCACTCTGCTGACTACTACATCATGTTATAGTTATGGTGAATCTACACTCTGCTGACTACTACACCATGTTATAGTTATGGTGTACCTTCACTCTGCTGACTACTACATCATGTTATAGTTATGGTGAGTCTTCACTCTGCTGACTACTACACCATGTTATGGTGAGCCTTCACTCTGCTGACTACTACACCATGTTATAGTTATGGTGTACCTTCATTCTGCTGACTACTACATCATGTTATAGTTATGGTGAGTCTTCACTCTGCTGACTACTACACCATGTTATAGTTATGGTGAACCTTCACTCTGCTGACTACATTTACATTTTAGTCATTTAGCAGACGCTCTTATCCAGAGCGACTTACAGTTAGTGCATACATTATTTTATCGAACCCACAACCCTGGCGTTGCAAACGCCATGCTCTACCAACTGAGCTACATCCCCTGACTACTACACCATGTTATAGTTATGGTGAGCCTTCACTCTGCCAAATGTTGGAACAATAAAGCTTTTCTGAATCTAAATCACATCATAGTAACAAGATGCACAACATTAGTCAACACTCTCACACTGATTGCTTGTTCTGACATATGCTAAAATATAATTATGTTAATGTTCTTTCTGTCTACACTGTTCTGTATATATACCTCTGTCTGTACAACACGTATCTCTACTAACTTGATACCTTCTACTTTGAGGCAAAGAAAAGGAGGTATAACATGACCTTGGATTTTATTTCTCTATCCATTCAATGTATGCGATTAACAGAACTGTTCTATGAAACAGTAAACACAGGTAGCTAATGTTGAGTACAATATTTGTAATATTAACACCTCTAAGTAGATTCTACAGTAGGGTTGAACAAAATTCACTTTTTCCAGAAATACGGGTAAGAGTATCCCTGGATTTCTAGTTTATACCCTCCAGATTCCAGGAATATTTCAACCGGGATTTCTGGAAAACTTGGGAATGTTGGGAAAGTTGCCGGAATTGTGCAACCGTATTCTACAGTAAGGTTTGACTTCAGTAAAGAATGTTGCAGATCTTCAGTACCTTGATGGTATGTAGGGATGCAACATTCCTGAAACTTTCCCAGATTCCCAGGGTTAGAAAAACAAAAATCTGGAATTGGCAAGGAATAAGGAGGAAATCCGGGAATCCTCCAATGGGGATTTCTGGGAGACCTGGGAATTATTGGTATTTTGCAACCCTAATGGATATATGTACGTTATAAGGTCACAGGGTCGATGGCAACCTAGTAGGTTAAAATAAATAAATAGACAATTCAAGTAACAGGACAGGATAGCACTTTATCCTTAGATGGGTCAATCTGGAAGATTAGTTATACAACACTTGAGCATAAATATATATATATATACACACACCCACACAAAACACACAGAGATTCTCTGAGTAAGAACTAACTAACTAACTAGATCTAGACCAGAACATGAAGGGATCTTGTTACCAACAGAAGGCACAACCGATGGGACATAGAAATTGAGAGCATAGAACAAACACATTTTGCATATATACATGAACACACCCTGAGGAACCTCCCTGCAAATCACAACATCTAACACCACCTCTCCCTGAGGAACATCCCTGTAATCACATCGAACACCTCCTCTCCCTGAGGAACATCCCTGTAATCACATCGAACACCCCCTCTCCCTGAGGAACATCCCTGTAATCACAACATCTAACACCACCTCTCCCTGAGGAACATCCCTATAATCACAACGTCTAACACCACCTCTCCCTGAGGAACATCCCTGTAATCACAACATCTAACACCACCTCTCCCTGAGGAACATCCCTATAATCACAACGTCTAACACCACCTCTCCCTGAGGAACATCCCTGTAATCACAACATCTAACACCACCACTCCCTGAGGAACATCCCTGTAATCACAACAACTAACACCACCTCTCCCTGTGGAACATCCCTGTAATCACAACAACTAATACCTCTCTCATCCACCCAACATGTTTCTTACAAACAACTTCAGGGGTCGTACATGTATGTATCAAGCGTCTCAGAGTAAAAGTGCTGGATCAGTTTTTCCTTTTAGACCACTATGAATAAGATTACATGGACGTGGGTGGGGGGACTGATCCTAGATCAGCACTCCTCTGAAGCGCTTGATACATACAGCCCCTGGTCTCTTGCAAAATAGATTTTGATCTCAATGAGACAAAGCTAGATAAATAAAGGTTAAATAAAAACGTAACTTGTTCTGTTTCACGTAATGTATTGCACTTCTACACCTGTACAGTCTGAATGTCTGTAAGTAATGTGCTCCGAGTCCGACTATGCTTTCTGGGTTGCCCTTGACGGGATTGATAAAGTTGTGTTGAATTGAACACTGTACGTGTTGCTGGCATAGTATTAGGTGGATGTATTTGTATATGTACAGTAGACCTAAATTATGTAACTGTGCTCCAATGATGCCTCCTCCCTGCCCCTGATGATATCAATAAAGTTATATTCACTCCTCCTTGCCCCTAAGGATATCAATCAAGTTATATTCAATAAAGTTATTTTCACTCCTCCTTGCCCCTGAGGATATCAATAAAGTTATATTCAATAAAGTTATATTCACTCCTCCTTGCCCCTGAGGATATAAATAAAGTTATATTCTATTAAGTTATATTCACTCCGCCTTGCCCCTGAGGATATCAATAAAGTTATATTCAATAAAGTTATATTCACTCCTCCTTGTCCCTGAGCATATCAATAAAGTTATATTCACTCTTCCTTTCCCCTGAGGATATCAATAAAGTTATATTCAATCAAACTATCTGTTTTGAGTTTTTTCTAAGGTGTGAGAGCCTGGCCTGTCCTCACATGATGACAGTGTGTTGTCACCCTCCAACCATGCCCTCATGCCTTGTCTTGATGCCCTTGAATTGAAATAACATTTTAGCAGTTCAGTTTTAACAGTTCAGCTCTCAGTGCTCGGGTCCTCCTCTGTTTTCCTGTTCCCTCAATTGAATTGAATCTCATTAAGTCAGTTCAGTTCTCAGTGCTTGATTCTTCTGTTTCCCGAATTGAATCTCATTAAACCAGTTCAGTTCTCAGTGCTTGATGTTTTCTGTTTCTTGAATTGAATCGAATCTCACTGAACCAATTCAGTTAGTTCTCAGACCTCTGCTGCAGTTCTTCCTCTTCTTTCTGTTTCTTGCGTGCGAGGTGGGCCTCCCGGGCGGCCTGCAGCCTCTGTTTGGGATACAGGAAGAAGGCTAGGGCCACGCTGGCCGTACCGTCCCCGCTCTGCCGGGAGAAACACAGGAAGGTGGCCCACAGGAACGCACAACAGCCCATGAAGGCTGTCCTCAGGTATAGAGGTATCAGGATGAAGTTTAGGAACTGGGGAGGAGGGGGAGGGAGGGAGCGTGAGGGGGAGGGAGGGGGAGGAGGAGGGGGGTGAAGAGGGTAGAAGGGGGAGGGAGAGAGGAAGGTGGAAAGGGGTAGATAAAAACAGGTGTCAGTTTGAAGTACATCAGAAAATAACACTAGTGTTGTATTACAGCACACTGCACATGTACCACTGACTGACAGGTGTGTGTGATAACAGTTATGACATCAGATCATCACTCCCGCAGAAGAAGATGGTTATCTCTAACAGTAAATAAACCATGATACAGAAATAGAACAGAGAAGGATGGTGTGTGTGTGTGTGTGTGTGTGTGTGTGTGTGTGTGTGTGTGTGTGTGATACACTACTGTATTGACACAGCACAGGATCAACCTGATGTTTATAGTAAATTCCGGTGCATGTGTATTAGTTGGTAGGGACATTTCAGAGCAGGATGTTATGCCTTCACCAATGTAGTTTATTATCAATACATTGGGATATTTACAGTACAGTAACACACTGTCTATCAATGGCATCCTTATCATTCACCTGCATGAAAGGCCAGTACATGAGTCCAGTCTGAAATTCAAAGAGACAAGATACATGTTAATTATCAAACCAAGTCAAATACAGCATTCCAAGAGCTCCGTTTTAACACAGATCCTTCACATCATTAACTGACTAGCAGGTCTGGTCTGCCTGCCTGCCTGCCTGTCTGTCTGTCTGCCTGCCTGCTTGTCTGTCTGTCTGTCTGTCTGCCTGTCTTTCTATCTGTCTGTCTTTTTGTCTGCCTGCCTGTCATTTCTATCTATCTGTCTGTCTGTCTGCCTGCCTGCCTGTCTGCCTGTCTTTCTGTCTGTCTTTTTGTCTGCCTGCCTGTCATTTCTATCTATCTATCTATCTGCCTGTCTGCCTGTCTGCCTGCCTGTCTGTCTGTCTGTATGTATCTATGCCTGCTGAGTTTATCTCTCTGTTTGTATTCTCTTTATAAAGTGTATCGTGAGACTGTGATAATAAAGCACTTTAAATAAAGTTTGACTTGATTTGCCACTCATATCACAATCAGAGACTTCTTCCAGCAGCATCCCTCTCTATGTCTCTCCACTCCTACTGCCCTGTACTCTTCTATTTTATTTCAACAGGGGGAATATGTTCTACCCGCATCTCAGTATTATTTTACAGCGGTTGTTGGGCCTGGAAGAGTTGGGCTCGTTGCTTGTTTTCCACTGGCAGTAATTGTCATGCATTGCCGTATCCCTGGCCGCCTGCCCATTGCTGCGCGAAAGCGGTGCCATAATCTGGGTTAATCGGGGGTGAGCTCAGACCAGGCAGGCGGAAGGTGACTTTCTTTCTTCTCTGTCTGTATGGGTGGGCCGGCCAGCCTGTCGGTCGGTTCCAGTTCCTTCTGATTTCATCTTACCTTGTAGGTGTTGAGGAACTTTTCTCTCCAGTCCTCGAAGATATCGTCTTTATTCTCCAAGAAACTCACTCCTGGAGAAGGAAGAAGGAAAGACTTTAGGTCACACTTTAGGTCACACATTTGCACATGACCTTTTGAACGAGTACACGTTAGATCACTGCAGTCTGTTCATCACATTCAGCATTTACAAATACACACATCCAAGGTTAGGCTATAGGAGAGTAGCCTAACCTAGGCCTATCACCCAATGGACATGACGCATTGGTCTGTTTCTATATACGGTTATTCTATGTAGGCCACTTTAGAAAATTCGAAAATTGTTATAGGCTATAATAGATTGACTTATATTAAACGTTCCACAGTAAAATGCACGTTACCTGTGTAGAAGACACTAGTTGCCAAGGGCGACGCAAAACTTTGGTCCAGGAGCAGTTTGCGGAAGAGCATTCCGGGAGATTTTCCGGGGAAACGGCTTTCCAAAGCCCGCAACCAGAAATAATTAAAGTTTCCATGGAAGCTAATGGCCACTATGGCAACATTTCTGGTGTGTTTCCAGTCCATCTCTTCTCTCTGTGCGATCATCTGATGGACGAAGTCGCCGCCGGCAAACAGGCAGCCATACAGAGTAACGTTGGCTAGCCATGGAAAACGTTTAACCGCTTCTTTTACAACGGCTTTCCTCATTTTGAACACGTTCATTTTGAACTGCGGTGTTCTACGAAAACAGAACAGAATATCATATAATTTTGTAGTCCATTGTTGGGTGAAACTTTAAAGGAAAGTTGTCTTCTGCCTCTCCAAATCCTTCTAGGTGAAGAAACACACGTTGAGGGAGGCACCGGTCGGTCAGTGGCAGTACAGCGCCCCTGGAGCAGGTTATAGGTTAAGTGCCTTACCCAAGGGCACAATGGCGGGATAGGTGTTTTACAGTTCCTCCAATTCACACACTTGGCATGCCAGCTAAATTTAGTCTACGCTTGTATACCTGCGATTGTTAGCTGATGTTAGTGAGTTAGCAGAACCGGACAATACATTCATGTTAGCCAAAAGGTTTAGATTTTACTTCCAACCATTGAAGTACTGTTACGCATTCTTAGATCAATCAATCAATCAATTTTATTTTATATAGCCCTTCTTACATCAGCTAATATCTCGAAGTGCTGTACAGAAACCCAGCCTAAAACCCCAAACAGCTAGTAATGCAGGTGTAGAAGCTAGTAATGCAGGTGTAGATCTTGTTTGAGTGAGAAAGTAATGCGGCTCCATAACAAACGTCCCACGAGACAGTGTTGTAACGCACCAAATCTGCCACAATTCCTTTGGGTCGCTTCATTTTGAAATCCAAACAGGAATGGTCCGTATTTAGCTCTCCTGTCATAGCTCATCTAGCCTACTTAACCATTATGCATTCACACATTCTATCTTTATAACAACGGACGAATTTGATAATGGAAAAGTTGAGAAATCCATCGATATGTTACATTTAAAGCATTTCATTCGTCCATTCTAGATCAACCGGTCCCTGTATACCGACCAGTACCGTACAGTATCAGGTTGCTACCTACCAAATCCATCCTGTGCGTCAACCGCTAATCTGGAGGACTGTCCCGCGAGGCGCTCAGATTTAAAGCGCGCTTCAACTACTCCACAAATATCAATGACCCCTGTTAGTTTTTAGAATAGTGGGCATGCTCATTATAAACCCATCTGATGTGTTGTAAATCTGTGAAGCTGCGTGCACTGGACGCCGCGCTTCACTTTTACGCGCATGTATGGTGGCCGGCGGCTACGTTCACGCACAGCTTGTTCTCTCTCTCTCTCTCTCTCTCGCTCTCTCTCAATTCAATTAAATTAAAATGGCTTATTGGCATGGGAAACATATGTTTACATTGCCAAAGCTAGTGAAATAGATAATAAATAAAAGTGAAATAAACAATACAAAATGAAAAATGAACAGTAATCTTTACACTCACAAAAGTTCCAAAGGAACAGAGACATTTCAAATCTCTCGTTCTCGCTCTCTCTCTCTCTCTATATATATATATATATCGCGCGCACACACAGAAAAACTCACACAGAGCAATCAAAATCAAATCCACCTTTTATTATTTTGATTGGATAAGCATACCAATTTGTTGTTTTGTAAGAGGTTTTCTGTCTGAAATGCTTTAGCCAATGATGACAAGTTCTGACAGCAATTTCATTTATAAAACCTTAGAGCTCAAATAAATACAGTATCCAGATAATGATAGAATGATAATAATGGAATGAATGTTCTGTACCTTTGCCTTCCTATCACCGCTAGGAGGTGTTATTGAACCTATATACAGACAGAGACATGGCTGTCTATCACCACTAGGAGGTGTTCTTGAACCGCTATACAGACAGAGACATGGCTCTTCATGTGGCTATATAGGATAAATATAATAATACGCCATTTAGCAGACGCTTTTATCCAAAGCGACTTAGAGTCATGTGCGCATACATTTTTACGTATGGGTGGTCCCGGGGATCGAACCCACTACCCTGGCGTTACAAGCACCATGCTCTACCAATTGAGCTACAGAGGACCACGGATCATTGTTTTAGATTTAGACTCCAATGGCGACAGCTAGTCTTCCTGGGGTCCGACACATAACGAAAAATACATTACAGACAAAAATACTTTACGATTGACATACATTTTAAAACATTAACATGGACATTACAACTTGGTCAGATAGGGGAGAGGCGTTGTGTTGTGAGGTGTTGTTTTATTCGTTTTTTAAAGCTAATTTTGCGGTGTGCTTGAGTACTAATAAATCAAATGCAGACTGAACTGTATGGTAATATGACCCCATAATAATAGCACTGTGTTTTAAGCCACTGATTGATAAAGCCTCATGGTGATAGCTAAATCATGACTCAGTCACTTAGGACTACTGCAGTACATTTATTCTCAATCACATGCATATTATGGTGAAGATAAAAATGTCCAAACAATAAAATCACACAGTTAGAAAGTACATTTAATTGGTTGAGACTTGCATTGGGATGTTCATAAGAAAGATGCCAGTACAGTACATCGTCAGAGTTTCATCAGAGGCTTTAACTATAACAGTTAGGCTACTGTATCACATTTGCAACTCAGAGGGCGGGCACAGAGAGAGGAAGACTGGGTGATATCCTTCTTCTATTGGCTAGTTGAGCTGCCGATCAGCAGAAAGCCCAGTCAATTGTCATTTTTGGACTGGTGCAAAAAACGTCTGCGCATCGGTCGATAGCGAAACGGTATCGAACTTTAGAATGACCAGAAACTAAGTCCAAATCAGGTAGGCTACGATGTCGCATTATTTAATAGGCTATATGAAGCGTTTACCAATGTCTTGAATATTACTTTTGGTTTACTATGAACTGGCTTTGGTGTTTTCTTTGACATTTTCTGGAAATGTATTGTTTCACGAGTGTTGGTGAAAGCCAACCCCTCGATGGTTTACGTTCATTCATCATCAACAATAACCTGAATGGTGTGGAGTGCATATGTATCGATAAATGCATGTTGGGTAGTGACTTGTAGTGAAACTGGGTTGTTTAGAATTACGGAAGTTGATTTTGAGCGAGTATGGGCATGTTCTTATGTTGCGCAAAGTTGTGTTCTCAATGGCATCCGCTCGCTTTGTGATAACAATAGTTGCGGTCGAAGCTCCTCTCGTCTGTGTGCATCTATCATAACGTTCAGGTTAGTCACACAATGACAAACAGTTGTGTAGAATGACACGTTTGATGTAGGATACTAGGCTAATGATTGTAGTAGCCTAGTGCAGGATATGGTGAAATTAAATTAAAGGTCTAGAAATAACTATCAGAATGTCAGTTGTCCAAAGTGATTATATTTTGTAGGTTACTAATGATAGTACTGGATAGTGATTATGGAATAACATTGATACTTTTCTTTCTTGACCTAACTATAAGTAACACTCATGGAATTTAAGTTTAGACATGCTACTAGGACTATTTCCTAGCAATAGATCAATACTTATCTATAGGTCAGGTTCAGAAAGCAAAACCCACTGTATGGATTTCTGTGCATACACAAAGTCGGTATCCCAAATGGCATCATATTCCCGACATAGTGCGCTACTTTTGATCAGGACCATAGCAGACTTTGTTTCAGGTGGAGTGAGGGTATATCGTTTAACAGAGAGAAGAGGGTTTATTCATGTTTCACTGACAGCATCTTCTCAACAATAGTCTGAGGCTTTCTGCGATCATCGTGTGTGTGATTATCCATGTGACCTGAATGTTCCTCCCACGCTGGGGTGAATCTGTTATATTGCTCCAAGATTACTGCCTTTAAATCCCCAGTGTGTGTGTGGAGGGAGAGGGGGTCTAGTCTTAGAAGTGGGGCATACACATTCACGCCCACAACATTGGCCTAACACAGAGAGAACAGTGACCAACACACTGAGACACTAACTTATGCATTGTTGGTGTACTCTTTCTCTGTCACACATGTAAACGAGAGAGAGAGAGAGACTCTCTCTTCTGGCTGGAGGCCCGCTGCCCTCTGAATCTAGGTCACCAGCAGCAGCATCACAGAGAGACAACACTGTAGCATACACTGCTAACACATACACAAAGTTCTCCATCTTTCTAGTCCTAACTTGCTGCTAACTCACACCTACCCAATGTTCCCTCTAAACTGCGTGCAGTAGCCCCCAGACGGCTGTCAGAGCTCAGAAGAACTATCATCCCAGGGAGAGGAGCACAAGGTTGAACTTCACTCAACTTTCTAGAGTTTTCCCTGTTAGTTAACACTATCAATGTTTCCCTTTACTGTGGCAACTGTGATGGAATCAACGCAATATTAGCCCCTTTCAATGCAACATACCGAAACAAAACGAACTATGCAAGAGATTTTGTTGTAGGCAGAACACATGGGAGGAGGATTGTATTGCACAAGACTCAGCCTATACACTACACCTTGGCTGCCCAACCCTCTTCCTGGAGATCTACTGTCCTGTAGGTTTTCAGTCCAACCCTAATTTAGCGTATCTGATTCAGCTAGTTAAGGTCTTGTTGAGCAGCTAATAAGTAGAATCAGGTATGTTAAATTAGGGTTGAACTGAAAACCCACAGGATGGTAGATCTCCAGGAAGAGGGTTGGGCAGCCCTGCTCTACACAGACCGGTCTCCGGTGCTGCCTAACCAATCAGAGCTGTAGTAGGCCTATATGCAAATAGATCATTGCCATGTATGGATCTGTACCATTTACTTTGAACTGGAATGTGTTTACAGCATGAGCGGTCGTGAGGAGATGCTCTTTTTTTTAGATCAGAGCAAGAGCTGCATGTAGCCACGTGTGCACATTTTGTTCGTATCCTTTGCTAGTTAGTGAGTTATTAGCCCAGTTATAGATCATTTGTAGTCAGCAATAGGGGAGTGATTGCTTCCTACAACAGCACAAAACGTGTACATTTCTAGACATCTTTGAAAAGCCAGTCAGGTAAATAGCTTTTCTTTTGTCTTAAAGGGGCAGTGTTGTATTTTGAGACGGGCATGAATAAGCTAAGTAGCCAATAGGCAGAGGGTAGCATAATTTGTCTGATGTAATAATGGTATGGGAATAATAATGCATTTTCAGTCACCTCCTTGTCTGAAGGACAAGTGGATAAACAGGTTAATGCCAAGCCCTACATGTTTTTTTTCAAAAGTCTCATGGAATGTAGGCCTACATTGAACACCACACATTGGCTGCTACTGTAGGCTGAATGATAGAACAGCTATTTCCATGTTATAATGTTATGGGATGCATTTTCTCCATTGTTTATTGATTATAGAAACTGAGAGAACAGCTACCAACTTCAAACCACACCCTTTTCATAGGCTTTCTGAGAAACATACACTAGGTATTTTCTAACAGATCAGTGACTATTTATAGTCAAAGAAGCACATCTGAATATGTTCTAGTGTAACTGTGTCTGTGTGGTTCTGTTAGATTGAATGTGTCTGTGGTTCTGTTAGATTGTCTGTGTGGTTCTGTTAGATTGACTGTGTCTGTAGGCTGATCTGTTGGATCTCTATATTGAAACAAAGATGTCCCCAGGGCGAGATGGAACCACTGTGTGCATCCTAAATGGCACCATGTTCCCTAAATAGTGCACCACGTTTTACGAGGGGGAGTTCTTTAAGGGACGGACCATGTGTTGTTTTGTTTTATCCGCCTGGAGGGAAACAGGAGGGTTCAGCCCAGTGGGTCATCTGGTTCCACTGCTGTTGTCCTGCAACACTAACTCTGATCCTCATAGTGTGTGTGTGTGTGTGTGTGTGTGTGTTTGACAGCAGTACTGTGACCCTTTGAACATTATTGATAGATCACACAATCAATGAACCTCTCAGATGACCTTACTAAGGTGTGTGTTTGGGGGCAGGATAGGATACATCGTGTACACTGGGATGGCTTATTGGCTTCTAGTGAAAACCTGCACATCTCCTCTTTATGCCTCTGGTGAAATGTTCTTTATATGAGTCTATGGGTGAAAACACCTCACTTGAGATGGTGGCTTTAGTGAAGCCTGAAGTAAGCTTACTCTATCCTGAACCTTAACATGTTCTGGTCTAGAACAGGCTTACTCTATCCTGTACCTTCATCCAAACTACCTTAGCATGTTCTGGTCTAGAAAAGGCTGTACTGTAACCATAACCCACAGCATCAGCAGCAGTCTTTGTGTCATACCCATGGATTTCTGTTTGTATCTGCTATGTGGGCAACAGTCATCTTCAACGTGAATAGGGACTGTCTGCTTGTAGCTGGTTACTGCTAGTGTCTGGTCTCTGGTTGGCTGGTTGCTGCTAGTGTCTGGTCTCTGGTTGGCTGGTTGCTGCTAGTGTCTGGTCAATGGCTGGCTGGTTGCTGCTAGTGTCTGGTCTCTGGTTGGCTGGTTGCTGCTAGTGTCTGGTCTCTGATTGGCTGGTTGCTGCTAGTGTCTGGTCTCTGGTTGGTTGGTTGGTTGGTTGCTGCTAGTGTCTGGTCTCTGATTGGCTGGTTGCTGATAGTGTCTGGTCTCTGGTTGTGGTTTGATCTGTTTTGCACATCATCGTCAAACATCCTCTACTCTCCTCTTGTCTCCCCTACCCTCTTCCCACTGCTGTCTACCTGATGTACAATGTACTGTCTTAGTGTCTCTGTCTGCCTGGTGTACAAGGTACTGTCTTAGTGTCTCTGTCTGCCTGGTGTACAAGGTACTGTCGCTTCTCACTGTCGTCTACCTGGTGTACAAGGTACTGTCTTAGTGTCTGTCTGTCTGCCTGGTGTACAAGGTACTGTCTCTTCTCACTGTCGTCTACCTGGTGTACAAGGTACTGTCTCTTCTCACTGTCGTCTACCTGGTGTACAAGGTACTGTCTTAGTGTCTGTCTGTCTACCTGGTGTACAAGGTACTGTCTTAGTGTCTGTCTGTCTGCCTGGTGTACAAGGTACTGTCTCTTCTCACTGTAGTCTACCTGGTGTACAAGGTACTGTCTCTTCTCACTGTCGTCTACCTGGTGTACAAGGTACTGTCTTAGTGTCTGTCTGTCTACCTGGTGTACAAGGTACTGTCTTAGGCTGTCTGTCTGCCTGGTGTACAAGGTACTGTCTCTTCTCACTGTAGTCTACCTGGTGTACAAGGTACTGTCTCTTCTCACTGTCGTCTACCTGGTGTACAAGGTACTGTCTTAGTGTCTGTCTGTCTACCTGGTGTACAAGGTACTGTCTTAGTGTCTGTCTGTCTGCCTGGTGTACAAGGTACTGTCTTGGTGTCTGTCTGTCTGCCTGGTGTACAAGGTACTGTCTCTTCTCACTGTCGTCTACCTGGTGTACAAGGTACTGTCTCTTCTCACTGTCGTCTACCTGGTGTACAAGGTACTGTCTTAGTGTCTGTCTGTCTACCTGGTGTACAAGGTACTGTCTTAGTGTCTGTCTGTCTGCCTGGTGTACATGGTACTGTCTCTTCTCACTGTCTGTCTACCTGGTGTACAAGGTACTGTCTTAGTGTCTGTCTGTCTGCCTGGTGTACAAGGTACTGTCTCTTCTCACTGTAGTCTACCTGGTGTACAAGGTACTGTCTCTTCTCACTGTCGTCTACCTGGTGTACAAGGTACTGTCTTAGTGTCTGTCTGTCTACCTGGTGTACAAGGTACTGTCTTAGTGTCTGTCTGTCTGTCTGCCTGGTGTACAAGGTACTGTCTTGGTGTCTGTCTGTCTACCTGGTGTACAAGGTACTGTCTTAGTGTCTGTCTGTCTGCCTGGTGTACAAGGTACTGTCTCTTCTCACTGTCGTCTACCTGGTGTACAAGGTACTGTCTTAGTGTCTGTCTGTCTACCTGGTGTACAAGGTACTGTCTTAGTGTCTGTCTGTCTGCCTGGTGTACATGGTACTGTCTCTTCTCACTGTCGTCTACCTGGTGTACAAGGTACTGTCTTAGTGTCTGTCTGTCTACCTGGTGTACAAGGTACTGTCTTAGTGTCTGTCTGTCTGTCTGCCTGGTGTACATGGTACTGTCTCTTCTCACTGTCGTCTACCTGGTGTACAAGGTACTGTCTCTTCTCACTGTCGTCTACCTGGTGTACAAGGTACTGTCTTAGTGTCTGTCTGTCTACCTGGTGTACAAGGTACTGTCTTAGTGTCTGTTTGTCTGCCTGGTGTACATGGTACTGTCTCTTCTCACTGTCGTCTACCTGGTGTTCAAGGTACTGTCTCTTCTCACTGTCGTCTACCTGGTGTACAAGGTACTGTCTTGGTGTCTGTCTGCCTGGTGTACAAGGTACTGTCTTAGTGTCTGTCTGTCTGCCTGGTGTACAAGGTACTGTCTTAGTGTCTGTCTGTCTGCCTGGTGTACAAGGTACTGTCTTAGTGTATGTCTGTCTGCCTGGTGTACATGGTACTGTCTCTTCTCACTGTCGTCTACCTGGTGTACAAGGTACTGTCTTGGTGTCTGTCTGCCTGGTGTACAAGGTACTGTCTTAGTGTCTGTCTGTCTGCCTGGTGTACAAGGTACTGTCTTAGTGTCTGTCTGTCTACCTTATGTACAAGGTACTGTCTTAGTGTCTGTCTGCCTGGTGTACAAGGTACTGTCTTAGTGTCTGTCTGTCTGCCTGGTGTACAAGGTACTGTCTTAGTCTGTCTGTCTGCCCCTCCTTGTTCTACTACTGTGGTAGTGGAGGTGCACAGCATCATAATGACTTCAGGGGAATACACACACATTCCAGTCTGAACACTTTCAGAGTGAAAGCATATCAGACAACAGGGACATGAAGTTACAAACCTCTGCTGATAATGTGTGTGTGTGTGTGTGTGTGTGTGTGTGTGTGTAGGAGCCAGGCGGTACAGTAGGATGTCTATAGAGGCTGAGGCATTGCTGCAGGAGGCTAAGGAGAGTATAGAAGCAGCTCAGAATTACAGGAGCGAACTACAACAACGCCTACATGGACTCAGCCAGGCACGCAAACAGGTAATAACACACACCTACAACAGTGGTCCAACTCACACACACACACCCCTCCTCCCTCTCTCTCTCCCCCTACTCCCCCCTCCTCCCCCCCTCCTCCCTCTCTCTCCCCCCCTCCTCCCTCTCTCTCCCCCCCTCCTCCCTCTCTCTTCCCCCCCTTCCCTCTCTCTCCCCCTCCTCCCTCGCTCTCTCCCCCTCTCCCCCCTCGCTCTCTCCCCCTCTCCCCCCTCCTCCCTCTCTCTCTCTCCCCCCTCCTCCCTCTCTCTCTCTCCCCCCTCCCCCCTCTCTCTCTCCCCCCTCCTCCCTCTCTCTCTCTCCCCCTCCTCCCTCTCTCTCTCCCCCTCCTCCCTCTCTCGCCCCCCCTCCTCCCTCCCTCTCTCTCCACCCTCCTCCCTCTCTCTCAGGCTAATTGTAAACAATGCTGTTATTTCCTGCTCCTCTAAAAGTAAAGCAGAGAAAGAGAGGTAGGTGAAGAGAGAGAGAAACACAACTTATTGGCCAAACCGGAGGTGATGTGAATGCAATGTAGTCCAACTCCTGAACTAAAAAGCACATTCTATTGAAAACATGCTATGTAGTTCAGGAAAGGACTTCATCTGTGTCTGTAACTAGGTTTCCATCCAATTGGCGATAGATTTTAATGCGAATGTTCTAAAATCTGCAAAAAAACAATATGCACATTTTCCCACCAGAGATTTTTCCATCAAACTGACGTGTTGCAGATAAAAGGCTGTGTGATGACTTAGTGCACATTAAAAATAACAACGTTAAATTTCCATGTACTGAATAGGGGTGTAACGGTACACGTATTGGTGCCGAACCGGTCAGTACGGGACCTCGGTTGGATCTGCACTGTGAACCCGAATACATACAACAACAAAAAATAGACAAAAAGCACTAGGCCTATAGACTATGCCTACGCTGGGTTGTAGGCCTCTGCCTCTTGAGGAAATCTGAGCTGAAAAACATTTCAGGCTATTCCGTTAAAACAACTAGAGCCTACGCTCTAGTTAAAAAATGTAATGTAAATCTTAATTGGTGCATTTCAAACTGTCCTTTTGTGAGGCGTCGCCGGGAACTAGTTCTGTACGATGACGAGTGGTGGGGTTGATAAACCAGGAGGATTCTCCATCGTTTAAATCTCAATTTTGGCTTCCCAGTAGATTACAATGGCGATGGACAGAGAGTTGTGGATTGAAACCTTAACCGTATGTCACCACTGCACAACGAGAATAGCCTATGCAGCTGCCAACACCTCAAACATGTTGACGCTTTTATGCCAACATCACCCCAATATTCCTACCGCAGGAACAAGACGGAAACGCAAAAAAACAACACAGCTTTGTCTCCCCCCTACATTCAAGCAGCCCTTCACAGCTGATTCTGACTGGGCCTAAGAAATTACAAGGGCGATGGGTATGTTTTATAGCTGCGGATATATCGGTGGTTGTGAAGAAAAGGTGGTTTCAGCACCTTGTAAAAGTGCTCGAGCCACGCTATGAACTTCACCCTCTCGCACCCGTTTCAGTAAACAGGTAGTACCCGCTCTATATAAGCAAGCTAACGCCGAAGTTATCAATGAATTGAAACGGACACTTTATCTACAGTATGGTTCTGTTCTGCTCTCTGGCGCCCACTGTTCCCACCCATTATCTGGCACACCTCTATCACCTTGCTCTCCTTTCCTCTCCCAGCTGTAGAGTCCAGTTTTGGGCCATTTTTCCCATAACCTCCCCAGGGATGAGTCATCATTACTGTAATATGAGACGAGGCAGGCAGGAAAAGCTGCTCTGTCACACACACACACACACACACACACATTCCTAGGATGGTGTGACGTCCATGAGCGGTGTGTGTGTGTGCCTTAGACACTTCTGGAAGAGAGGGAGTCAAAACATCCTGTAGTTTATCTCTGGTCTCTCTCTCTCTCTTTCTCTTTCTCTCTCTTTCTCTTTCTCTGGTCTCTCTCTGTTCAATTTCAATTCAAGGGGCTTTATTGGCATGGGAAATGTATGTTAACATTGTCAAAGCAAGTGAAGTAGATAGTAAACAAAACTGAAATAAACAATAAATATTAACAGTAAACATTACACTCAGAAGTTTCAAAAGAATAAAGACATTTCAAATGTCATATTATGTATATATACAGTGTTATAATGATGTGCAAATAGTTAAAGTACAAAAAGGAATAAATAAATATAGGTTGTATTTACAATGGTGTTTGTTCTTCACTGGTTGCCCTTTTCTTGTGGCAACAGGTCACACATCTTGCTGCTGTGATTGCACAGTGTGGTATTTCACCCAATAGATATGGGAGTTTATCAAAATTTGATTTGTTTTCGAGTTCTTTGTTGGTCTGTGTAATCAGAGGAATATATGTCTCTAATATGGTCATACATTTGGCAGGAAGTTTTTTCTCAGTTTTTTTGTAAATTCTTTCCAATGTGTCAAGTAATTATCTTTTTTTTTTTCTCATGATTTGGTTGGGTCTAATTGTGTTGCTGTCCTGGGGCTCTGTGGGGTCTGTTTGTGTTTGTGAACAGAGCCCCAGGACCAGCTTGCTTAGGGGACTCTTCTCCAAGTTCATCTCTCTGTATGCGATGGCTTTGTTATGGAAGTTTTGGGAATCGCTTCATTTTAGGTGGTTATAGAATTTAAAGTCTATTTTCTGGATTTTGATAATTAGCGGGTATCTGCCTAATTCTGCTCTGCATGCATTATTTTGTGTTTTTACGATGTACACAGGGGATATTTTTGGCAGAATTCTGCATGCTGTCTCGATTTGGTGTTTGTCCCATTTAGTGAATTCTTGGTTGGTGAGCGGACCCCAGACCTCACAACCATAAAGGGCAATGGATTCTATAACGGATTCAAGTATTTTTAGCCAGATCCTAATTGGTATGTCAAATTTTATGTTCCTTTTGATGGCATGTTCCTTTTGATGGCTCTCTCTCTGCTCTCTGCTCTCTCTCTCTCTCTCTCTCTCTCTCTCTCTCTATGGTCTCTCTCTCTCTCTCTCTATGGTCTCTCTCTCTCTCTCTCTCTCTATGGTCTCTCTCTCTCTCTCTCTCTGGTCTCTCTCTCTCTCTCTCTCTGGTCTCTCTCTCTCTCTCTCTGGTCACTCTCTCTCTCTCTGGTCTCTCTGGTCTCTCTCTCTCTGGTTTCTCTCTCTCTGGTCTCTCTCTCTGGTTTCTCTCTCTCTCTCACTCTCTCTGTCACACCTCTTATCTCTCTCTCCCCAGGCTGTATGTCCTCCACTCCCAGTGGACATGTCATTGTATTCCAGATGACAATATTAGCTTTCCCATCCTTCTCCGTCCCAAAATATGTATTATCTTTGGCAACATCCCAAATGGTACCCTATTCCCTCCATAGTGCACTACCATTGGGCCCTGGTCAAAATGAGTTCACTATATAGAGAATAGGGTGTCATTTAGGACACTGCCCTTATCTCCACAAAACTGATAGACACCAGGAAGTGATGCAATGGCTCCAGTGAGGCATTTCCTGTGTCCTGCTGTCCATACACACTGATCTCTGATAGTATTCTATGTAGGTTTTTCCCATCCTCATCCAACTATTATTTTCTCTTGTTTTATCAGTGCAGCGCCTCTGCTCTCTTCGGTTTCCTTCTCTCTGTCTCGCTCTCTCGCTCTCATAGTCTAAGTGAGAGTGAGAGGAGGACTGTCAGTCAGTGAGTGTGTCCCAAAAAGCTCCCTATATAGTGCACTACTTTTGACCAGAGCTCTATGGGCCCTGGTCAAAAGTAGTGCACTATAAAGCTACTAGCCATTTGGGACAGAGAGTATGAAACTACCAGACTGACAGGAGTTCAACTCAGCATGCTTGTCTGTTAAGAGGAACTGAAACGGAGACTGAGTTTCACTGCAAACGACTAACCACCAGCTTCCTGTTCCGTCGGGGGACTGGCACTGTTTCCAAATGTCAAAATTTCTTGCACAAAGTTAGCATATAAATGTAACCAATCAATCAATCCCCTCCCTGTCCCTCCAGGCGCGAGGCAGCTCGTCTCAGGCCAGGGAAGTGTTGAAGCGTCATTTCTATCAACTAGAGATTAAAAAAAAAATACTGGTCCATTCTTCCCTCTCTCTCTCTCTCTTCCTCCCCTCCTCTCCCTCCCTCTCTCTTCCTTCTCTCTCTTCACTCTCTCTCTCTCTCTCCCTCTCTCTTCCTCCTCTCCCTCCTACAGGTGCGAGGCAGCTCGTCTCAGGCCAGGGAAGCGTTGAAGCGTCATTTCTCTGAGCTCCAGGCGGCTGTGACCCGCCTCCTGGCGGAGCGCCTGAGCGTGCTCCTTAGCGAGGTGGATGTCATCGAGCAGGACAGCGTACGACCGCTGGACGACTGCCAGAAACTCATAGAACATGGAGTCAGCACTGCCGACGAGCTGCTCCGCGAGGGTAAGATATAGGTAGACACATGGACAGACGCATGGACCGAAAGGTTGCTGGTTCGAATACCACTAAAATGCTGTGCCCTTGAGCAAGGCACTTAACCCTGACTGCTCCAGAGGGCGCTGTACAATGGCAAACTTGGCCGTGATCCCACTCTCTGAGAGTGTCTCGGGGAGTTGGGGATATGCAATAAAACACATTACCATTACACACTTGTGTAACAGGACAAATAAAATCACCCCCAAAATTATGACTATTTTTATTACACACCATCAGAATCCTGTTTCCCCTATTGCTCCGGTCCTCTTCCTCAGTACCATGAAACCTCAGGGGTCTCCTATTTCATGATTCATCTACTGTAATTCAACTGATTTAAAGGTTTTAATCTCTCTCTTTCCCTCTCCCCCTCTCCTCTCTTCAGGTGAGGTAGCTATCCGTTGTGGTGTGGGGGAGAAGGAGGACAAGCTGGGGAGTTTCACCAAGAAGGCCCTTCAGATCCAGCTGGACAGGTGGAGAGAGAGAGGGGGAGGGAGGGAATTATCATACTCTCTTTGTGTATGTAATGTATGTTGTAACTTTTAAGTATACAATGTAAAGGTTAACTCTGCGTGTGTGTGTGTGTCCCAGCCTCCCGGAGGTTCCAGTGTTGGTAGACGTGCCGTGTGTGTCTGCCCAGCTGGATGACTCTCTGCTGTACGCGGTGAGAGAGAGAGTGTCACGCCACGGATCAGTCTCTTCACACCCTCCAGTCCAGATAGAGGAACTCCAGGAGAGACCAGGCAGTGTGTTAGTACGCTGGTGTAAGGTGAGGGGACACACCCTACAGATTTTATTACACTGATATTAACTAACACACCCTACAGATTTTATTACACTGATATTAACTAACACACCCTACAGATTTTATTACACTGATATTAACTAACACACCCTACAGATGTTATAACACTGATATTAACTAACACACCCTACAGATGTTATGACACTGATATTAACTAACACACCCTACAGATGTTATAACACTGATATTAACTAACACACCCTACAGATGTTATGACACTGATATTAACTAACACACCCTACAGATGTTATGACACTGATGTTAATTAACACACCCTACAGATGTTATGACACTGATGTTAATTAACACACTGTACTGTGGGGGTGTGTTTCCTAACTCTCTCTCTCTCTAGGTGGATGATGAGTTTGCGGTGCAGGACTACCGTCTGCAGTATCGTCGCTCAGTGTCTGGTCAGTACCTAGGTCGAAAATATGAAGGTTGAGTCAAATGATTTCATATCCCATAACGTATTAATTTCTACGTGATTCTGTATCATTCATATTTATTCAATATGATAATAATAATATGAATGCGGGTGCATTTCTAAACAAAGGGACCAGCGACGCTGTCTTAGTGTAACAAAGGGACCAGCGACGCTGTCTTAGTGTAACAAAGGGACCAGCGACGCTGTCTTAGTGTAACAAAGGGACCAGCGACGCTGTCTTAGTGTAATGGTGCTGATCCCATGAATTTGTTTAATTTCTCAAGTTTGCACCCGTGAATATGTTGTCCTAACCATATAATTAAATATTAGTACTTTATTAATAGTGCTTAATAATATTAATATTATATCATATTATGTGAAATATATTATAAATTGTAATTATATTAATGGTACTTCATAATAGGAATAGTACTTTCTAATTGAATAGTACTTTATTAATAGTAATTGATCTCTGTGGTCCTGACCTGGGTATCTTCCACTTCAGGTCAGTACGAGGATGCCTACATCGGGCCGGAGCAGGAGTTCCTGGTCCTACACCTGGACCCCCACACTGATCATCTGTTCAGGGTGTGTGCCCGAGGGGAGGGACGTACCGAGTGGAGCCCCTGGAGCGTCCCACAGACAGGATACACCACACTGGCACCCCATGGTAAACACGCACCACATGGAGCAGATGCAGTGAGAACATTCAGCTGCAGGATATGCATGCTGATGCAGCGTGGTCTACGAACCTCAAAGTGCATGCGTCTCAGATGCTATTTTAGCATCTCAGATGGTATGTGCGTGCGCAACCTGTAGACGTTTGTTGGTCTCGTGTATTGTGAGTCACTAGCTCTGGTCCAGGGCGTCAGTGTCCTACCACATAAACAGTCAGGGCACTAGCTCTGGTCCAGGGCGTAATGTTAGCCACTGTTGCTTGTGCAGCTAGCTAGTACACACTAGCTAGGCTAGCTAGCTAGTACGCATACACTAGCTAGTTAGTACACACTAGCAAGTACCTAGCTTGTAATTCTAAATGTAATTTCACCACCCATGCTGTTGGTGGCGGTAATGCACCGTCGTCTCTGGCATCATTCAACATCCTGTCTCATCTCCTATGTCTCAGTGGCGTGAGAAGTGTCTGCTGGAGCCAGATCTGTTGAATGCAGTCGGCCTCGACTGAAGATGTACTGTTGTCATGGTTTCTGTCTTCTTCTGGGTGTTGTGTGTGTGTGTGACAGAGTGGTGTCCAGGCAGTGAGGGCTACATCCTCAGCAGTAGAAGAAACATTGCCATGCGGAGTGACTCCTCCCCCTCTAAAGCTGGGGTTCTCTACTCCAACGCTCCAACGTACTTCTGTGGACAGACGCTCACCTTCAAGTCAGTACTCACACACTCTCTCTCTTTCGCTCTCTTTCTCCCTCTCTCTCTCAATCACAATCTCTTGTGTAATGTTATGCTATGATTAATGTGTGTGTGCTTGTGTAGGATCTCTGCGACGGGCCAGGTGGACAAGCGGGACAGTATCGGGTTGTGTGTGGGGTGTGAGGGAGAGGCGGAGTCTCTCCAGAGAGACCAGGCTGTCTGCATCTCCACCAATGGTACACTCAAAATCACTTTTTCAGATTTTACAATTTTTTTTGTAAAGCATACAATTGCAGAGTAGCAGCAGCGTTAAAAGTTAGAAAACTTGACTGAGATTTCTCTCTCTCCTTCTATCCCTCCCCTCTTCCTACTCCTCTCCTCTCCTCCAGGAGCGGTGTTTGTCAACGGTAAAGAGATGACCAACCAGCTGCCTTCCGTCACCCTCGGTTCTGCTGTGACCTTTGATATGGAAGTGGTCAACCTACTTCCTGTTAGCAACAATAACAACCTTAGCGACGGAGGCAACTTCAAGCTGAGGGTTACGATTGGCTCAGGGAACCGGGAAGTGGTGTTTGATTGGCTGCTGGACCAGGGGGTGGACTGCCTGTTCTTTGGCTGCTCCTTAGCCCACCCTGGTTGGAAGGTGCTGGTGTTCTGAGGTTGCTGATTGGATAGCAGCCCTGTCTGCTGGAGTTGGACTGCCAACCTCGTGCTGTTGTCCTGTCCCAAATCAACCCATAGACCGACCCCTTAAACCAGTGGTATTCAAACCTTTTCAGCGGGGACCCTATTTTTATGCAATCATTTCTCCTGAACCCACCCCAAAAATAATAACCTTAAAATCGGTACATTTCGATTTTTACATCAACAAATAACCCTTCATTCATTACATTTTCATCTCTTATCAAAATGAAAAGAAACCTAAATGTACTCAAATTGTATTTTTCTAATTATTTCTCAAACGTTTGTATATCGTTTCATACAATAATCTGTACTTACTTTTTGTTTAGTGGGGTCGCGACCCCCGACTTTGAATACCACTGCCTTAAACACTTACCCTAGCCTCTACCCCCTATAGCAACTTTTCAGTGTTGGGGTCAGTTCCATTTCTAAATGTGAATTCAACTGGCGTTGTTTACAGTAATGTACCCCTCCTTTACCCACTGTGTGACCCATCCGTTCCTTACACCCTGGGAAAGGTTTCAGTTGGCCTTCTGCAGCTACCTACGCTTCCTCCAGGTATGACTTGTAATGGCTGAGAGCTGTCTTCTCTGGTATCAGAACATCTAAACTCCAGTAGCACACCTTTCTCCTCTTGGCACCTGGATCGACATAATGTATGCAAAGCCCTTTTTTGAAATGGCTGATAAGATATCCTGCCGTACGATACAGACTTGTGTACCAGAACTGAACAATCATTCCTCCTTTTCAAGAGACAAATGGCACCCCATTTCCTACATAGTGCCCTATGGGCCCTGGTCTAAAGTAGTGCACTATATAGGGAATAGGGTGCCATTTTCTGTGCCAATTTCAGATGCACATTCTCTCCAAAAGTCACAAAATGGTGATGTTGTCTTTTAAAATGTGAGAAGAACAAGAAGGGGGTGGTCTCGTTCAGAGATCTTAGAAGTGATCAGAGAGAGACGTTTTCCTTTCATCAAACGTATGAGCTGCAAAGCATGCTTGTCTGGTTTACCACAAGACAAACACCACCACGGTGAAACAACTTACTCCAGAGATCTAAACCTCTTTTCTTTGTCACCCTCTTCTACCATCTCTCTCGGTGTGAGCAGAACTCACGGTGTGTACAAAGTTCTAGATCTGTAAGTGTTCTGAATCAGATTCCATTTCATGCTCTTAAATGTGCTTTTTAAAAACGTTTTAATTTGTTTTTGCTAAGACAATCGTCATAACAGTATTCACAACCGTGTAATAATGTAACTTCACTTGTAGACATTGCGATGTACTTTCATGTGAATTGTTTTGGGGGGAACTTGTTCTACTTGTGAGATGTGAATTATAGAGGGCCCGTCCTAAGACACCCTATTTCCAGTTTCCTCTAGTGCACTATAGTGAATAGGGTGACATTTGGGACGCATCCTGTGTGTCTGCAGATATGGAATGGTTGAGGTGGTCTACAGAGAGCTCTCTTCAGCAGACTGACTGTTAAAAGTTAAATGTTTTAAAGATGTGACAGTTTCTCATTAACATGTTAACAGGGACATGTCTGCTCATACATGCTGTAAGACACTGCTTGTAGATAAAAGGTATATCTGAACATAGTATGTAGCTGTATAGTTACTGTGGCAGTATTGCAGAAAGTGTTGCTTCAAGTCCAAAATCAGTGAAAGACTGCCATGGTGCAAGGGTAAGGTGGTGGGATTGGAAATGGAACCAGGCCACCAGTTAAGGTACACAACTGTCCGTCTCATCATCCACCACCCTCTTCATGCAAACACCACCCTCTTCATGCAAACATCTGTCTCTGATTCCTGTAACTGTGTGTTCGTTCCAAATGGCACCCTATTCCCTATATAGTGCACTACTTTAGACCAGAGTCCATAGGGGCTGGTCAAAAGTAGTGCACCATGTAGGGAATAGGGTTCCATTTGGAACATAGACTGTGACTTGTAATCAGGGTTGGGCTCAGTTCCAATTAAATTCAGGAGGTTAACTGAAATTTCCAATTGAGGAAAAGTGGAATGTGAGTTGACTTCATAAATGGAATTGACCCCAGTCCTGCTTGTTATAAGGCTTATTATTTTGAGATCTGTGTATACCTCATTGTACCTTCCTTCAGTACAGAATGAATGCCCCAGAAAAATTCAATAAATTGCTTAGTCAGTCTATTTTGGGTTATTTTGTCTGAAATATGAAACCATCCAATTGGAGCTACGTGAAGAGATGGATAGAACTTTAGAATTTTGGGCCAGCCAGGCTAGCAGAACATTTCTACTAGCCAGGGTAACAATCGGGTCTAAAATTTGCCGGCCCGTGTAATGTTTGAAAATACAACATTTGGCTGGCCTGAAGGGGTTGTTTGGCACATTTCTACTGGCCCAGTCTGAAAAGTACTATCCTCGGACTAGCTAAAAGGTGTATCCCCTATCGTAATATGACATAGTTACAGTAACATGACGACAACCGTATCCATGAGATAGTTACAGGAACATGACCAGTAGTGTTAGAACCGTATCCATGAGATAGTTACAGGAACATGACCAGTAGTGTTAGAACCGTATCCATTCAATTAAAACCACGAGACGTTAATAGTACAAAGCATCTTTATTATTTTTAAATAGAAAAAACATTTGACTCCTTTATTACTAAATTCCCAACGTCGAGCTGGTTTTAGGATGTTGGTGTACAAAGTCCTGTTTTTCTTTTGCATTTGAAAAAAATCACATTTTATTTTCTGGTCTTTTTTCTGAAGTGATGAGTGTGTACACACAAACCTGGGTCATGTTCATTAAGGCGCACTGTAGCAAAACATTTTGCAACAGAAGACAAGTGTTTCTTATTGGAATAGTACAGAGCGTTACTCCTACTTTTGGGATAGCTTGATGATGAATGAGGTCATACAGTGTAACTGAACCTTGGACCTAATGACCTCACTTGACAACCTCAAAAAGGTTACAGATGACCTGTGATCAGTGCTTGCTGAGGGCCTGAATAATCTATCTAGTAGCATCACTGGACCTGGACTGACAGTGGTAACCAGACCTGCTTTCAAATACTATTTGAAATACTTTTATCTGTGCTTAACTGAGCTTGCCTGGCATAATGGACCAATAGAATAGTCCCAAAACTGTAACCCCCTCCCATCTAGCACTCCAGGCAGGCTAGAGCAAACGTTCAACGCCCTCCAAGTAATATTTGAACAGAGGTCTGATAGCAGTACACATTTAGTTTAGGATTGTGGGTAAAGTGATCTTTCTACCCTGAGCCATAGACACCTTATAGTCCAAGAACACTGTTTCCAAGAGCTGGACTTCAGATCAGACCAGCGTACCATCGTCAAGTTCAGCCTCAAAATGGCCACCATAACAATAAACATCAACAATAAAACATTCCAGTTCAGAATGCATCATCATCATACAACCATTCCCCTTATAAAAAACAACAATACATTAAGGTTGTATTCATTAGGGCACACTGTAGCAAAACGTTTTGCAACGAAAACAAGCGTTTATATTGGACAAGTTCAGGTAGTCCCATCCCAGTTTCGTTCCTAGTGAATACAACCCAAGGCTTTTCGGTTTGTCTCTATACTGAATATATATATATATAAATATATATATATATATATATATATATATGTATGTGTCCGTCCCAAAGCGAGTTGGTCTCAAATGGCACCCTATTCCCTATATAGTGCACAGACACCCAAGTCCGTCTCAAACAGGCACCTGAGACAAGACATTTACATTTTAGTCATTTAGCAGACGCTCTTATCCAGAGCGACTTACAGGAGCAATTAGGGTTAAGTGCCTTGCTCAAGGGCACATCGACAGATTTTTCACCTAGTTGGCTCGGGAACTAGCGACCTTTCTTAGAACTAGCGACCTTTCGGTTGCTGGCACAACGCTCTTAACCACTAAGCTACCTGCCGCCCCATACGGGTGCTAAAGTAGGTTGGACACAGTACAGAGTGATTGTACGTCCCAAATGCCACCCTATTCCATATATCAGTGGTTCCCAAACTGGGGGGCACGGGGTTCCCCCACACAAAAAAAAAAGAATATATATATATATATATATATATATATATATATATATATATATATATATATATACACATATACATACAGTGGGGAGAACAAGTATTTGATACACTGCTGATTTTTGCAGGTTTTCCTACTTACAAAGCATGTAGAGGTCTGTAATTTTTATCATAGGTACACTTCAACTGTGAGAGACGGAATCTAAAACAAAAATCCAGAAAATCACATTGTATGATTTTTATGTAATTAATTTACATTTTATTGCATGACATAAGTATTTGATCACCTACCAACCAGTAAGAATTCCGGCTCTCACAGACCTGTTAGTTTTTCTTTAAGAAGCCCTCCTGTTCTCCACTCATTAACTGTATTAACTGCACCTGTTTGAACTTGTTACCTGTATAAAAGACACCTGTCCACACACTCAAACAGACTCCAACCTCTCACCAATGGCCAAGACCAGAGAGCTGTGTAAGGACATCAGGGATAGAATTGTAGACCTGCACAAGGCTGGGATGGGCTACAGGACAATAGGCAAGCAGCTTGGTGAGAAGGCAACAACTGTTGCCGCAATTATTAGAAAATGGAAGAAGTTCAAGATCAATCGGTCAATCACCCTCGGTCTGGGGCTCCATGCAAGACCTCACCTCGTGGGGCATCAATGATCATGAGATAGGTGAGGGATCAGCCCAGAACTACACGGCAGGACCTGGTCAATGACCTGAAGAGAGCTGGGACCACAGTCTCAAAGAAAACCATTAGTAACACACTACGCCGTCATGGATTAAAATCCTGCAGCGCATGCAAGGTCCCCCTGCTCAAGCCAGCGCATGTCCAGGCCCGTCTGAGGTTTGCCAATGACCATCTGGATGATCCAGAGGAGGAATGGGAGAAGGTCATGTGGTCTGATGAGACAAAAATAGAGCTTTTTGGTCTAAACTCCACTCGCCGTGTTTGGAGGAAGAAGAAGGATGAGTACAACCCCAAGAACACCATCCCAACCGTGAAGCATGGAGGTGGAAACATCATTCTTTGGGGATGCTTTTCTGCAAAGGGGACAGGACGACTGCACCGTATTGAGGGGAGGATGGATGGGGCTTGTATTGCAAGATCTTGGCCAACAACCTCCTTCCCTCAGTAATAGCATTGAAGATGGGTCATGGCTGGGTCTTCCAGCATGACAACGACCCGAAACACACAGCCAGGGCAACTAAGGAGTGGCTCCGTAAGAAGCATCTCAAGGTCCTGGAGTGGCCTAGCCAGTCTCCAGACCTGAACCCAATAGAAAATCTTTGGAGGGAGCTGAAAGTCCGTATTGCCCAGCGACAGCCCGAAACCTGAAGGATCTGGAGAAGGTCTGTATGGAGGAGTGGGCCAAAATCCCTGCTGCAGTGTGTGCAAACCTGGTCAAGACCTACAAGAAACATATAATCTCTGTAATTGCAAACAAAGGTTTCTGTGCCAAATATTAAGTTCTGATTTTCTGATGTATCAAATACTTATGTCATGCAATAAAATGCAAATTAATTACTTAAAAATCATACAATGTGATTTTCTGGATTTTTGTTTTAGATTCCGTCTCTCACAGTTGAAGTGTACCTATGATAAAAATTACAGACCTCTACATGCTTTGTAAGTAAGAAAACCTGCAAAATCGGCAGTGTATCAAATACTTGTTCTCCCCACTGTATATATATGTATGTATAAGGAACTCAGTCCGGATTTCAACTTTCTCCTGAAAGTTGAAATAGTAGAATGCACAAGGTGCAATATAAATTGGGTAGTGCATCATCAGTTTTCCTCTTGTCATGTCAATCATTGCATTTCTTAGAGAGCTTTTTATAACTTGTAAGGAATGTCCAGATCAACTAGCCCATGTCGGCTAACGTTTTTGCTAGGTTTTTTTAGACCTTAGATACTCCTTTTTTTTGTCACTCAAATATCACATGAATACACGTTAGACATAGCAAAATGTATAGAATTGCAGGAAATAAGCTTTAAACCTGCAAAATGTTCTCTCTGCCAATAAGAGGGGTATGAACAGTGCTTGTGCCCATAGAAATGGATGTTCCCCAATGCTGGAAGGGGGGCCTGAGTGAAACAGTTTGGGAACCCCTGATCTATTTAGGGCCCTGGCCAAAAATAGTAAGTAAGCCTTGTAACAACAAGTACACCTCCTGGACAGAATGCTAGTCTATAGCAGGCAGCTTGATGTACAAGTACACCCCCTGGACAGAATGCTAGTCTATAGCAGGCAGCTTGATGTACAAGTTCACCTCCTGGACAGAATGCTAGTCTATAGCAGGCAGCTTGATGTACAAGTACACCTCCTGGACAGAATGCTAGCCTGGTGAAAGGTTGTGCACTACTATAAAGGGAATAAGGTGTTATTTGGGACCCAGGCTAAGTTACTCAGAACTCATGGTCATTGTAACGTTACTCTAATTACATCATGGGAGACTGAAGAACCAGACATGAGAAAACACTAAATGTACGTATCCTTGCTATAACCAGTGGGACAATGAGTGTGTGTGTGTATTTATGTGTGTCCAAATGGGCTTAAATGATTCTGGCCCACCACTTCTATACAGTAAACCCAACACCTGTTTGGAATGATGTCATCAGGAGTCTCTTATTCCCTCCAATCACTACCAACACCACACCCTCTTTCACCCTCCACCCAGCCAATCACCATCGCCGGGCGCCATTTTATATTCTTATCACTCTTCCAGGAGAGGGGCGGAGGGTACCTCAGAACTTATGCCTCTTGCTCGGCCTGGACGTTTCCACAGCAACAGAACTACCAGCTTCTTCATCATCATCGCCAATGCCGTTTCCATTGATGCGGCCATTACCATGGTTACTCTTACCATACGTGTTGTGGTCATTACATGTGGCAGAGTCAGGTTCCAGCTCAGGCTGAGACTCCAGCGCTGTCGCCCTCTCCTCTCCTCCATCCCCCTCTCCTGCTCCTCCATCCCCCTCTCCTCCCTCCTGCCGCTGGATGTGTCGGAGGCGTGTCATGGCCTGGTTGATGGTTGTCGTGTTAACCAGTTTAAAGTCGTGCATGCTGACCAGGTGTAACAGGAAGTTCCTACAGAGGTTCTTCCTGGCGATGTACGCACCGCAACCTTCCACAAACGCCAGACACGCTCCGTTCATCTGGTTATCTGCTATGTAGCTGAGGGGCAGAGAGAGAGAGAGGAGGAGGGTTAGAGTGGGGGGTTGGAGGAGGGTTAGAGTGGGGGGTTAGAGTAGAGAGTAGGAGGGTTAGAGTAGGGGGTTCGAGTGGGGGGTTCGAGTAGAGAGGAGGAGGGTTAGAGTGGGGGGTTAGAGGAGGAGGGTTAAAGTAGGGGTTAGAGGAGGAGGGTTAGAGTAGAGAGGAGGAGGGTTAGAGTAGAGAGGAGGAGATTTAGAGTAGGGGGTTAGAGTAGAGAGGAGGAGGGTTAGAGTAGGGGGTTTGAGTAGAGAGGAGGGGGGTTAGAGTAGAGAGGAGGAGGGTTAGAGTGGGGGGTTAGAGTAGAGATGTCAAACGTTCAGCCTGCTCCAGACACAATGGAGGCTCTAGTCTAGAGCGCCTGGTTAATATGGAGGTTACATTGTGTTAATATGGAGGTTACATTGTGTTTAACCTCCATATTAAGGTTTTACTGCTAACCTACAAAGCATTACATGGGCTTGCTCCTACTTATCTCTCAGAGTTGGTTCTGTTGTACATACCTACACGTACGCTACGGTCACAAGACGCAGGCCTCCTTATTGTCCCTAGAATTTCTAAGCAAACAGCTGGAGGTAGGGCTTTCTCCTATAGAGCTCAATTTTTATGGAATGGTCTGCCTATCCATGTGAGAGATGCAGACTCGGTCTCGACCTTTAAGTCTTTACTGAAGACTCATCTCTTCAGTAGGTCTTATGATTGAGTGTAGTCTGGCTCAGGGGTGCGAACCGCCCTTGCTGTCTCTGCCTGGCCGGTTCCCGTCTCTCCACTGGGATTCTCTGCCTCTGACCCCATTACGGGGGCTGAGTCACTGGCTTACTAGTGCTCTTCAATGCTGTCCCTAGGAGGGGTGTGGCACTTGAGTGGGTTGAGTCACAGACGTGATCTTCCTGTCCGGTTTTGCGCCCCCTCAGGGTGTGCGGTGGAGGAGATATTTGTGGGCTATACTCAGCCTTGTCTCAGGGTAGTAAGTTGGTGGTCTGTTGATATCCCTATAGTGGTGTGGGGGCTGTGCTTTGGCAAAGTGGGTGGGGTAATATCCTGCCTGGTTGGCCCTGTCCGGGGGTATTTAAGTATGTTCCCTCTAATTCTCTCTCTCTCCCTCTCCTCCCGGAGGACATGAGCCCTAGGACCATGCCTCAGGACTACCTGGCCTGATGACTCCTTGCTGTCCCCAGTCCACCTGGTCGTGCTGCTGCTCCAGTTTCCATTCTTCTGCCTGCGGCTATGGAACCCTGACCTGTTCACCGGACGTGCTACCTTGTCCCAGACCTGCTGTTTTCAACACTCTCTCTCTCTCCCGCACCTGCTGTCTCGACCTCTGAATGCTCGGCTATGAAAAGCCAACTGATATTTACTCCTGATGTACTGACCTGTTGCAACCTCTACAACCACTGTGATTATTATTTGACCCTGCTGGTCATCTATGAACGTTTGATCATCTTGAAGAACAAATCTGGCCTTAAAATGGCCATGTACTGTTATAATCTCCACCCGGCACAGCCAGAAGGCCACCCCTCAGAGCCTGGTTCCTCTCTAGGTTTCTGCCTTTCTAGGGAGTTTTTCCTAGCCACCGTGCTTCTACATTTACATTGCTTGCTGTTTGGGGTTTTAGGCTGGGTTTCTGTATAGAACTTTGTGACATCTGCTGATGTAAAAAGGGCTTTATAAATACATTTGATTGATTGATTGATTGTTTGAGAGCATTTTTAAACTCTCTAAATGGTTAAATGAGTGAGAAATAGATGTCATTAACCAGGTTTCCATCCAACCATCATATCGAAGTAAACTTGGAGTCATGCGACAATATGGTGTGGTCCTCCCACTACAACTCAGTTTATTAGGCTACAGGTGAAATAAGTTATGAACTTCACAGGGTGGTGAAAGTGCACGGTGATGAGCTTGATGCTCCTTTCCAATAAATATCTAGGGTCTTATTCTGGTGACATGATGGTCGATGCTTGGCTGCCGTTTGACAAATAAAAATAAATCTAGCCTGTGTCCATAATAATCTCATCATGTAGGCTATTCCCACACTGTATCTGCCAGCTGTTGGCTAGAGCGCACGGGCCAAGACCAGAGGGCACATTCACTATATAACGCAACATTTTTGCTGACAAAACCACCAGTAGAGAGTTGAAAATGCGATGGAAATCCATTTCAATTGCATTTTTTATTAATTACATGGAAATGTAACCACAAAAGTTATTTTTATGTGCACTACGTCATCACACAGCCTTTTATCAACAACAAGTCAATTTGATGGAAACATCTCTGGTGGGAAAATGTGTTTATATGCGGATTTTAGAATATTTGCATTAAAATCTGTCGCCAATTGGATGGAAACATAGCTACGGACAGTCACTCAATTAGCCCATGTCAGCTAACATTTTGATTGGATGGAAACCTAGCTAGAGTTGCAACATATACTACCATCTTAAAATGACAGAGGATGCCAGAAGGGAGGCGGAGCTTGGAAGAGGAAGCTGAACAGCAGCATATCAGAGTTCAAGAGAATGACACTGACACACAGCAACGTCTTATGAAGCTTTAGAGAATGACACTGACACAGCAACGTCTTATGAAGCTTTAGAGAATGACACTGACACACAGCAACGTCTTATGACGCTTTAGAGAATGACACTGACACACAGCAACGTCTTATGACGCTTTAGAGAATGACACTGACACACAGCAACGTCTTATGAAGCTTTAGAGAATGACACTGACACAGCAACGTCTTATGAAGCTTTAGAGAATGACACTGACACACAGCAACGCTCTTATGACGCTTTAGAGAATGACACTGACACACAGCAACGCTCTTATGACGCTTTAGAGAATGACACTGACACACAGCAACGTCTTATGACGCTTTAGAGAATGACACTGACACACAGCAACGTCTTATGACGCTTTAGAGAATGACACTGACACACAGCAACATCTTATGAAGCTTTAGAGAATGACACTGACACACAGCAACGTCTTATGAAGCTTTAGAGAATGACACTGACACACAGCAACGTCTTATGACGCTTTAGAGAATGACACTGACACACAGCAACGTCTTATGACGCTTTAGAGAATGACACTGACACACAGCAACGTCTTATGAAGCTTTAGAGAATGACACTGACACACAGCAACGTCTTATGACGCTTTAGAGAATGACACTGACACACAGCAACGTCTTATGAAGCTTTAGAGAATGACACTGACACACAGCAACATCTTATGAAGCTTTAGAGAATGACACTGACACACAGCAACGTCTTATGACGCTTTAGAGAATGACACTGACACACAGCAACGTCTTTTGAAGCTTTAGAGAATGACACTGACACACAGCAACATCTTATGAAGCTTTAGAGAATGACACTGACACACAGCAACGTCTTATGAAACTTAAGACAAAGGCTTTATGATGAGGCCAGGGCTTTAATGGGAGATACGAATCCATACTTCATAACATAGAGGTAGGTGTGTGTGTGTGTGTCTGTCTGTCTGGTACGTACCCATACTTCATAACATGGAGGTAGGTGTGTGTGTGGTACGTACCCATACTTCATAACATGGAGGTAGGTGTGTGTGTGGTACGTACCCATACTTCATAACATGGAGGTAGGTGTGTGTGTGTGTGTGTGTGTGTGTGGTACGCAGTATAAAAAGAAATAAAAAATGTATGCACTCTAACTGTAAGTCGCTCTGGATAAGAGCGTCTGCTAAATGACTAAAATGTCAAATGTAAATGTAGGTACCCATACTTCATAACATACATTTAAGTCATTTAGCAGACACTCTTATCCAGAGCGACTTACAGTTAGTGAATACATATCTTTTTTTTTTTTTTTATACTGGCCCCCCGTGGGAATCGAACCCACAACCCTGGCGTTGCAAACGCCATGCTCTATCAACTGAGCTACATCCCTGCCGGCCATTCCCTCCCCTACCCTGGACGACGCTGGGCCAATTGTGCGCCGCCCATGAGTCTCCCGGTCGCGGCCGGCTGCGACAGAGCCTGGATGGAGGTAGGTGTAGGAGGTAGGTGTGTGTGTGTGGTACGTACCCATACTTCATAACATGGAGGTAGGTGTGTCTGGTATGTACCCATACTTCATAACATGGAGGCATGAAGACAAAGTTCCCATTGACTAGTTAGCCAGCTTCTTCAAGAGAGAGAGGGACCAACCAACTTTACACGGTAGATATTATCGAATATAAAATACTTCATTGTGGTGCAGCCATTGTTTATAATAAATGCGTTTACAGCAAAAGCTAGCTTATTCACCTCTTTCAATGGACAATTTAGCCATAAATATGTATTCAAATAGCTTATGTTAGCTAACGTTACTGTAGCTAGCTAATAATGTTAACTTTGTCTGCTTGCTAGACAACTAATCCGAAGCTGCTAGGCTAACGAATTAAAACGTAGAAAAAGGTATCTAGCTAGTTAACGTAAGCAAGCTACTGTTGGGTTCTATTTTTCTCATAATTGGATCTGTATGTGATGAATAGCTTGGAAGGAATACATTAATGAACTGTACTGATATAAATTGTTTCACATAACAGGCTGTTATTCATGTAAGGAACGTTAGGGGTAGGACAGATAAGACTTGTATTTCTCACAGATACGAACACTCTCTCTTTGTTGTCTGTGAAACTGTCCTTGAACATGGGTACATGGAGTACAGTGGAATGGTGTCTTTTGGGTGCTGACTCCACAGGTTATAATGATAGCAACTTATGCCTGGCAACATGCCTGGCAACAATGTGCAACAAATGGAGTGCCGAGGAGTTGGGACCAACCCCTGCGCCAACGGATTGGCTGAACCACACTCAGTCCTTTGCTCTGGTTGGCCAACAGAAGAGGTGGAGGCTTTCTGTCAGAGTATTTGAAGAAGAACTTAGAACAATGGATCAGTTCTCTGAGTGCCCTGCGTGGTATCTCAGCGGACCCGTATATACGAACCTTCATACTTATCATACATACATTTTGCATATAATAAATTAAGCTTGGATTGAAGATCTCTTGATTCTTATTCCAATACCAGATTTGAATTACGCAATTTCTAACACTACATTTTGTTGATATGGTTATTGTGGTGTTAACTATCATTTGAAATTACTACAGTAGCTAGCTAGCTAGCTGGGTAATTTATTGTTGGGGCAAGCTGACAAAGGTATGTCAAAGTCGCGTCAATTCAAATCTGGTATTAGGAACAAAAGAGGTCAACACGACTTCTAAGATATACTAGTTATTTTAATTAATGCAAAAACCTTCAATGGTAAATATGATGTTTCGTATATACGGGCTCTTTGAAATACCTCGCAGGGCATTATCAGAGAACTAACACATTGTTTTAGATTCAATACTCAAATACTCTGACAGAGGGAATTTCCCACTTCTCTGCTGGCCAATTAGAGTAGAGGACTGAGTGTGGTTTAAACTTTCTCAGCCAATCCGTTGGTTCAGGGGTTGGTCTCATCTCCTCGGCGCCATTTGTTGCACACTTCAGCCAGGCACAAGATTATCATAACAACCTATCATAGTGAGAAGAGCCAGCTCCCTTAGACATCATTCCTACGTCCAAGGAAGGCTCACAGATCACAAAGAACCAGTATAGTCTAGCATTTGAAGACACAATCCTTATCTTATTTTACCCCCTAAAACAGCTCTTCACATCAATCACAGCCTGCCAGGTGTCACAGCCTACATTAGCCCAGTCAAGACTGCATTCTTTCTAAGTTAGTCATCCCATCAATTTAGGAGAATAATAAATCCCCAATAGGTAGCATAACGGGACGGCTGTGAACGGCATGGCGAATTGTAAACAAAGCAAGCCGGAGTTGACTCCTTTCAGAGAAGAAACGCTTAAATAAGATATGGCTCCAGCAGATACTACCGATGGGTCGTTTGTGAACGAACGGCTCTTTTTGGTGAACGTCGGTAACCGAATTGCATTGGTGAAAGAGCCGTTTATTTGGCTCCCTGATTTGCATACTGCTACTACTGCTTTTTGAGCTCCAGACAACGATTATCGGCACAACGTCATAAAAACATTCTCTGAATATTGTAATTCCTCACTGCAGGAACAATAGATAGTGAGGATAGCCTTTTTCTGGTTCACACATTTCTGCAGTGAGTTCAATGTACTTATTTATTTATTTAGCAGGAGAGTAATTTGGTCACGATCTGACATTATGGCAGGCAACTCTGTAGTCTTTACATTCGTTTCTCTAATTTTTCATGGTTTAAACGCCCACACCAGTTGAAATCAATTTCATAGGAAAAGACACGTCAGTGAGCTGATTCGATTATGCTGAGCCGCGAGGCACCGGTCAAAGGCCCGTTATGTCATCGGGCGAAAGCGGGGAGGGAGGAGCGCTTTACTCAAATCGAACAGTAATCTGTGCTGCGCTCAGTCATTTTGTCAACAAGGCAGCACGGTGCATCGTCTAGAAAAATACATATATTTTCCATAAAATACATTTTTTAACTTTCGAACTCGTTTTCATTGGGAAGGCAGATGCTAAAAAGCAATCACTTTTGCATGTGAAAACACAGAATCCTACTCATTACTCCATGTGCTCCTACATCACTTTGTTTTGAGCCTACATCACTGTGGGCTTTGAACCGGGCACCTGGCTCAAACCAGGGAGTCAGCCCAATTCCAAAACGAATGTAATCAACGTTCACCTGGTGCAAAACACGCCAACATGGGCGCCCAGCGAGATTAATCGAACCCCCTCATTGCCATGAAGCGGGCAGTTCGGTTAACACTTAAAGCCCAAATATATCATACTTTGACTTAAACGATGACATATTGACTTACATCATTGTGCAACATCCGTAAGGTCTGGCCATCTTCTTTCAGCTCGAAAAAGTGTACTTGTAAATTATTTTTAGCCTACGTTTCGTTTCAGTGCTGGGTTTTATTTGAATGGTACCACCCACCAGAATGGCATTGTTTATTAAATCAGAAACACCAGCAATGTTCGCGAGTAGCGACTGAGCTGAGCAAGGGTGCACTTTGGTTTTAGAAGTGGGTGGGACATAACCTAATCTAAAACGAATTTCCTGCATTTCTACTAGGGCTGTCCCTGCCTAATTTTGTTAAAATCTTGTTTCTCACAAGTGTAGCATAAGTTATGAGTTCTGCAAAACACGTCAAATCCGACAATGACAACGTTAAATAACTGTAATATATTGAATGGATTAACCGAAATTACCTTAACCAAACAAACATTACAGATTATAAATGATGGCAATTAATGGTAAATGTAGGCTACTACTGGTGATATATGTAATGGGGAATTGATAGACACAGCAACCAATGCACACAATGAAGTTATGAAACAATGAAAACCAACAAAATGGCGGGAGAGAACGCATTCTGGAGAGAGAAGTGCCTTGTGCATTTGAGCCACAATCCCCATATTCTTGGACTAAATCATCCCAGTGGCCTCAATGGATTAGTCCACTGACAGGCGCAAATCAGACATGTGTCTTGTGTGCCATAATAAATGAAATCTATTTATTAATTTGCAACTGCTAGACAAAAAAATATATTTCAATACAGACCCCTTTTGTCATACAGTATTCCATATAAGGCACCCAGACTTTATGGAAGTTGCACAGTATACCCTTAATCTTGTAATAAATCAAATCTAGTGATACATAACTTTCAATTTCTGCCATCCATTGTGACATTTTGGGAGGATAACCAACCTTCCAATTAATGGCAATGCATTTCTTAGCATTTATAGCGGCTAAGTTAGTGGAGAATGTTATCAGAAACGATCAACCTTTCCAAGCAAACAAAAACAGAGAGAAGGGAGAATCTGTAGACATGCTGAGATAAAATAACATACTCTGACAGAATTACAGCCAGTCTTCACAAGATCATAACATGCAAATATGTCCCCGTTTGTTTTACACCTCCAGCAGAGGAATTACATTTCTGAGTGCATGATATTCAATTTCACTGGCATATAGTATGTTCTATGGATGGTCTTAAACTGCAGTAATTTATGTCTGAGATATATATGAACATGACTGGGCATTCAAACATATCTGTATCCATTCATCATCAATAGTGTCGTTCAGGTCTTCCTCACATTTTGAAAGTATGAAAATGTATGCACTCACTAACTGTAAGTCGCTCTGGATAAGAGCGTCTGCTAAATGACTAGAATGTCAAATGTAGGTGTGTGTGTGTGGTACGTACCCATACTTCATAACATGGAGGTTCCATAGTTTCATCACCTCCTTCTCTCCATCATTCACGTCTGTAAACTCCTGTATTTGCTGTAGACAGAACAGTCAGAGTGGATCCAGAATCAAATTGGAGACTCCAAACCCAATTTCAAATGTGGCTCTGTACTCTAATCCCTACAGTCTGTAATGGGTACAGAGTAGACCTGGGTTTGTATGGGTCTAATACTTACAGTCTGTAATGGGTGCAGAGTAGACCTGGGTTTGTATGGGTCTAATACTTACAGTCTGTAATGGGTGCAGAGTAGACCTGGGTTTGTATGGGTCTAATACTTACAGTCTGTAATGGGTACAGAGTAGACCTGGGTTTGTATGGGTCTAATACTTACAGTCTGTAATGGGTGCAGAGTAGACCTGGGTTTGTATGGGTCTAATACTTACAGTCTGTAATGGGTGCAGAGTAGACCTGGGTTTGTATGGGTCTAATACTTACAGTCTGTAATGGGTGCAGAGTAGACCTGGGTTTGTATGGGTCGAATACCTACAGTCTAATTGGTGCAGAGTAGACCTGGGTTATGGGTCGAATACCTACAGTCTAATTGGTGCAGAGTAGACCTGGGTTTGGGCCTAATGTGTGAATCTTAGTGTAATGCAACACCACACACACAATCTGAATAAACAGAACTGTACAAAGGTAAATGCAGGAACAGTGTGTGTCAGTCCCGCACCATGATGGTCCTCTCACCGTGTGTGGTAGCTACCTGCTCAGTGTGTGTGTGTCTCTCTCACCATGATAGTTCTCTCTCGGAGCCAGAAGGGGTCTGTCTCATCCTCACTGTCGTGCTCTACCTCCTGGGGTGTTTTGGGGGTACAGCTGTCTGACCGGAAGTAGAGGCGGTTGTGACCAGTGATGATTCTCTGCTGGTCTCCCTCTCCTCCATCAACCTCCAGGAACTCACACAGACTGGGGGGGAGAAGACGCTTAGGTCTGGGGGAGGAGAGAGGGAGGGAGGGGTTAGTAAGTGACTGTCAATTGTACCTGCATACACGGTTGTACATACATACATGCTTTAGCCTACAGGAAGAGAGGAGAGGGGTAGAGAGAATTAGAGAGGTAAAGATCCTACAGGAAGAGAGGAGAGGAGTAGAGGGAAAGAGAGAGAGAGGTAAAGATCCTACAGGAAGAGAGGAGAGGGGTAGAGGGAAAGAGAGAGAGAGGTAAAGATCCTACAGGAAGAGAGGGGTAGAGGGAAAGAGAGAGAGAGGTAAAGATCCTACAGGAAGAGAGGGGTAGAGGGAAACAGAGAGAGGTAAAGATGGATGTTCAAAGCAGCTTCTATTTCTCAATGCCAGAAATGCATATAATAGTAACTTAGAGCACCCCAAGAAAACATACCCAAATTACAAACTCTTAAATCAATTGTTATAATATTATGTTGTTCTAAAAGTTGGGTTTGAGGTTCTCTCCAAATCAGCTCTAACTTTGGAAAAAAAATCCCACAAAGCCCTGTGGTCATCGTCACACGGTGAATGAAAAAAGAGTGAGATACATTTGTGAGCATTAGGTGGACGAATTGGTCCCTTAACCACACTGCTAACCTTATGCCTAACCCTAACCTTAAATTAAGACCAAAAAGCACGTATATATACACAAAAGGTATGTGGACACCCCTTCAAATTAGTGGATTCGGCTGTTTCAGCCACACCCGTTGCTGACAGGTGTATAAAATCGAGCACACAGCCATGCAATCTCTATAGACAATCATTGGCAGTAGAATGGCTTACCGTTCCAACAAGTCAGTTGGTCAAATTTCTGCCTTGCTAGAGCTGCCCCGGTCAACTGTAAGTGCAGTTATTGTGAAGTGGAAATGTCTAGGAGCAACAACAGCTCAGCCGCAAAGTGGTAGGCCACAAAAGCTCACAGAACAGGACGGCAGTGTGCTGAAGCGCGTAAAAATAGTCTGTCCTCGATTGAAACACTCACTACCGAGTTCCAAATTGCCTCTGGAAGCAACGTCAGCACAATAACTGTTTGTCGGGAGCTTAATGAAATGGGTTTCCACAGCAGAGCAGGCGCACACAAGCCTAAGCTCACCATGCGTAGTGCCAAGCGTCGGTTGGAGTGGTGGGAAGCTCACTGCCATTGGACTCTGGAGCAGCGGAAACGTGTTCTCTGGAGCGATGAATCACGCTTCACCATCTGGCAGTACGACGGACAAATCTGGGTTTGGCGGATGCCAAGAGAACACTACCTGCCCGAATGCATAGTGCCAACTGTAAAGTTTGGTGGAGGAGGAATAATGGTCTTGGGCTGTTTTTCATGGTTCAGGCTAGGCCCCTTAGTTCCAGTGAAGGGAAATCTTAACGCTACAGCATACAATGACATTCTAGACTATTCTGTGCTTCCAACTTTGTGGCAACAGTTTGGGGAAGGCCCTTTCCTGTTTCAGCATGACAATGCCCCTGTGCAAAGCGAGGTCCATACAGAAATGGTTTGTCGAGATCGGTGTGGAAGAACTTGACTGGCCTGCACAGAACCCTGACCTCAACCCAGACAAACACTTTTGGGATGAATTGGAACGCCGACTGCGAGCCAGGCCTAATCGCCCAACATCAGTGCCCGACCTCACTAATGCTCGTGGCTGAATGGAAGCAAGTCCCCGCAGCAACATAGTGGAAAGCCTTCCCAGAAGAGTGGAGGCTTCTATAGCAGCATAGGGGGGCCCAACTCCATATTAATGCCCATGAGTTTTCTACACAGCCTGCTGAGTGCGGGGTAAACTGAAATGCGACGCGTCGGCCATGGATCCGATTGCGGATCTGGTGGCATTTCGGAGAAGCCCCAGAGCCATGCATTCTTTGGAGGTGTGAATATCGATTTTGCTCAATGGGGAAAGTTTTAAATTTTTATTTTAGGATTAATGTTGTCACAGTTGCTCCTTGTTGAAGAGGCAGCTGCTAAGGTTAGCTTGCTATAGCTAGCTATCCTCTTCCTCCGTTTCTGAATGAATTTGTGGCCATTTCTTTCTAGCTAGCAAAATAACTGAGTTAGATTTTGTTTGTGTACTGCTACAGTGGGGGAAAAAAGTATTTAGTCAGCCACCAATTGTGCAAGTTCTCCCACTTAAAAAGATGAGAGGCCTGTAATTTTCATCATAGGTACACGTCAACTATGACAGACAAAATGAGAAAAATAAATCCAGAAAATCACATTGTAGGATTTTTTATGAATTTATTTGCAAATTATGGTGGAAAATAAGTATTTGGTCAATAACAAAAGTTTCTCAATACTTTGTTATATACCCTTTGTTGGCAATGACACAGGTCAAACGTTTTCTGTAAATCTTCACAAGGTTTTCACACACTGTTGCTGGTATTTTGGCCCATTCCTCCATGCAGATCTCCTCTAGAGCAGTGATGTTTTGGGGCTGTCGCTGGGCAACACAGACTTTCAACTCCCTCCAAAGATTTTCTATGGGGTTGAGATCTGGAGACTGGCTAGGCCACTCCAGGACCTTAAAATGCTTCTTACGAAGCCACTCCTTTGTTGCCCGTGCGGTGTGTTTGGGATCATTGTCATGCTGAAAGACCCAGCCACGTTTCATCTTCAATGCCCTTGCTGATGGAAGGAGGTTTTCACTCAAAAATCTCACGATACATGGCCCCATTCATTCTTTCCTTTACACGGATCAGTCGTCCTGGTCCCTTTGCAGAAAAACAGCCCCAAAGCATGATGTTTCCACCCCCATGCTTCACAGTAGGTATGGTGTTCTTTGGATGCAACTCAGCATTCTTTGTCCTCCAAACACGACGAGTTGAGTTTTTACCAAAAAGTTCTATTTTGGTTTCATCTGACCATATGACATTCTCCCAATCCTCTTCTGGATCATCCAAATGCACTCTAGCAAACTTCAGACGGGCCTGGACATGTACTGGCTTAAGCAGGGGGACACGTCTGGCACTGCAGGATTTGAGTCCCTTGCGGCGTAGTGTGTTACTGATGGTAGGCTTTGTTACTTTGGTCCCAGCTCTCTGCAGGTCATTCACTAGGTCCCCCCGTGTGGTTCTGGGATTTTTGCTCACCGTTCTTGTGATCATTTTGACCCCACGGGGTGAGATCTTGCGTGGAGCCCCAGATCGAGGGAGATTATCAGTGGTCTTGCATGTCAACCATTTCCTAATAATTGCTCCCACAGTTGATTTCTTCAAACCAAGCTGCGTACCTATTGCAGATTCAGTCTTCCCAGCCTGGTGCAGGTCTACAATTTTGTTTCTGGTGTCCTTTGACAGCTCTTTGGTCTTGGCCATAGCGGAGTTTGGAGTGTGACTGTTTGAGGTTGTGGACAGGTGTCTTTTATACTGATAACAAGTTCAAACAGGTGCCATTAATACAGGTAACGAGTGGAGGACAGAGGAGCCTCTTAAAGAAGAAGTTACAGGTCTGTGAGAGCCAGAAATCTTGCTTGTTTGTATGTGACCAAATACTTATTTTCCACCATAATTTGCAAATAAATTCATTAAAAATCCTACAATGTGATTTTCTGGATTTTTTTCCTCAATTTGTCTGTCATAGTTGACGTGTACCTATGATGAAAATTACAGGCCTCTCTCATCTTTTTAAGTGGGAGAACTTGCACAATTGGTGGCTGACTAAATACTTTTTTTCCCCACTGTATATGTCGATAACATAGCTAAGTTTGTCACTGGTATGGGCTAGTAAAGGTAGCAAGATAGATGGCAAACCAGAACCGGGGAGAGACGGAGGAGAGAATTCACTTTGTTTCATCTGCTGCTGGCTTGCTAAATGTTAATTAAATACAATTCTTCCACCTATAATTGATTAAATTAGATTAATATTCTATAAAAGATTGTAATTGTGTCAATATGTTGTAAATATTGTTGAAAAATCATCACAGCCGTTGTCCATATTAAAAAGTGAAGTGCTACTTACAGCTTACCAGTTACATTAGGCTACAGGCAATACATTCCTCCACTGTGTGACTCATCTTGCGTTCAGGCTTTCTAGCAACCATCAGTCCTGTGTTCCAATGGCACATTATGTTTGCTAATCCAAGTTTATCATTTTAAAAGGCTAATTGATCATTAGAAAACCCTTTTGCAATTATGTTAGCACAGCTGAAAACGGTTGTGCTGATTAAAGAAGCAATACAACTGGCCTTCTTGAGACTAGTTGAGTATCTGGAGCATCAGCAATTGTGGGTTAGATTACAGGCTCAAAATGGCCAGAAACAAAGAACTTTCTTCTGAAACTCGTCAGTCTATTCTTGTTCTGAGAAATGAAGGCTATTCCATGAGAGAAATTGCCAAGAAACTGAAGATCTCGTACAACGCTGTGTACTACCCCCTTCACAGAACAGCGCAAACTGTCTCTAACCAGAATAGAAAGAGGAGTGGGAGGCCCCGGTGCACAACTGAGCAAGAGGACAAATACATTAGAGTGTCTAGTTTGAGAAACAGATGCCTCACAGGTCCTCAACTGGCAGCTTCATTAAATAGTACCCGCAAAACACCAGTCTCAACGTCAACAGTGAAGAGGCGACTCCGGGATGCTGACCTTCTAGACAGAGTTGCAAAGAAAAAGTCCAGTGTCTTGTGTTCTTTTGCCCATCTTAATCTTTTATCTTTATTGGCCAGTCTGAGATATGGCTTTTTCTTTGCAACTCTGCCTAGTTAGAACCCATGTATATTAGCTAATATACAGAACCAACTACATACATATCTGATAGGGCCCTTTGTCTGATACCTGGACTTCAAGTTGAATTGGCCTCTTCAACTATAGGGGTGTGTGTTACCTGCAGACGAGGATGTGTCGGTGTGTGTCTGACACGTACGTGTGTGTGTGTGTGTGTGTACCCAGTTACCTGCAGACGAGGATGTGTCGGTGTGTGTCTGACACGTACGTGTGTGTGTGTGTGTGTACCCAGTTACCTGCAGACGAGGATGTGTGTGACAGGGGTTCTCTTGACGGGTCCGTTCCTGCTGAAGGCGAAGCCAGGCTGACTGTGAATATCCTGAGGATTACCAGCGTACGCCCCGTCATAATGCTCATTAATAGACACGTCTATCCTCGCTCCCTTAGGGTGGGGCTGGAGAGGGAGGGGAGGAGGGAGAAGAGGAGAGGAGAGAGAACGGGAAGTCATTAAAAAAAATGTTAAAATCACAATGGACCTATATATTTTGTAATAACTAGCCCTTATTCGGCCCGCAATATGTAGAGCTCCTTACAGTACACACACCCTACCACCCCCAACCTAACCCCTGGCCTCTCTCAACTCCTCGGCTCTTTACACAGGCAGCCCAATTATTGGCAAAAGATCAGAATTGGGCTGCCTGTCTAAATGCAGTCATAGTTGAAGATGAATCTGCTGTGGGCCAGTTTGAGGAGACTGTAGAGTCTTCTACAGTTCAGAGTGCACCAGAAACACACACACAGTCTCTCTCTCACCATGTAGTTGAAGATGAATCTGCTGTGGGCCAGTTTGAGGTGTTTGAGGAGACTGTAGAGTCTTCTACAGTTCAGAGTGCACCAGGGACAGTGGAGGTCATCCCTTGCCTCGGTCTGCTGCTGTGTGTTGTGGTTATACAGGAACTGGGGGGGGTGGAGAGAGGGAGAGGGGAGAGCGAGTATGTAATCCCACAGAAAAGGGTAGGAGTCAGTAGAAACTAAGAAATTCCCCATCATAGACAGCCAAGTCTAAAATACACCGTCCCAAATGGTACCCTCTTCCCTATTGTCAGACCTGTTAAAGGGCCAGGTCTCTAATACCATCCACTCCCAGTCAGACCTGTTAAAGGGCCAGGTCTCTAATACCATCCACTCCCAGTCAGACCTGTTATAAAGGGCCAGGTCTCTAATACCATCCACTCCCAGTCAGACCTGTTATAGAGGGCCAGGTCTCTAATACCATCCACTCCCAGTCAGACAGACACATAACAAGAGAACAAAAGACAAGCACAACACAGCTGTGATTCAGATATGGACCGCACAATACAATCTTCACAAAAGTCAAGAATAGAAGTGTGTGTATGTGTCTCTCTCTCACCTGGTAGAATATGCGTAGATTGTCTCTTGGTTCCACAAGTGTGTGTTCCCGTCTCATCTGAAAGTCTGTACTGCTGAAGGAGTCTTTAACAGCTACAGAGAGAGGGAGGAAACATCTACCATGTTTAAAAGGGATACTTTAACATACAGTGAGGGAAAAAAGTATTTGATCCCCTGCTGATTTTGTACATTTGCCCACTGACAAAGAAATTATCAGTCTATAATTTTAAATGGCAGGTTTATTTGAACAGTGAGACAGAATAACAACAAAAAAATCCAGAAAAACGCATGTCAAAAATGTTAAATTGATTTGCATTTTAATGAGGGAAATAAGTATTTGACCCCTCTGCAAAACATGACTTAGTACTTGGTGGCAAAACCCTTGTTGGCAATCACAGAGGTCAGACGTTTCTTGTAGTTGGCCACTAGTTTGCACATATCTCAGGAGGGATTTTGTCCCACTCCTCTTTGCAGATCTTCTCCAAGTCATTAAGGTTTCGAGGCTGACGTTTGGCAACTCGAACCTTCAGCTCCCTCCACAGATTTTCTATGGGATTAAGGTCTGGAGACTGGCTAGGCCACTCCAGGACCTTAATGTGCTTCTTCTTGAGCCACTCCTTTGTTGCCTTGGCCGTGTGTTTTGGGTCATTGTCATGCTGGAATACCCATCCACGACCCATTTTCAATGCCCTGGCTGAGGGAAGGACGTTGTCACCCAAGATTTGACGGTACATGGCCCCGTCCATCGTCCCGTTGATGCGGTGAAGTTGTCCTGTCCCCTTAGCAGAAAAACACCCCCAAAGCATACTGTTTCCACCTCCATGTTTGACGGTGGGGATGGTGTTCTTGGGGTCATAGGCAGCATTCCTCCTCCTTCAAACACGGCGAGGCGAGTTGATGCCAAAGAGCTCCATTTTGGTCTCATCTGACCACAACACTTTCACCCAGTTCTCCTCTGAATCATTCAGATGTTCATTGGCAAACTTCAGACGGCCCTGTATATGTGCTTTCTTGAGCAGGGGGACCTTGCGGGCGCTGCAGGATTTCAGTCTTTCACGGCGTAGTGTGTTACCAATTGTTTTCTTGGTGACCATGGTCCCAGCTGCCTTGAGATCATTGACAAGATCCTCCCGTGTAGTTCTGGGCTGATTCCTCACCGTTCTCATGATCATTGCAACTCCACGAGGTGAGATCTTGCATGGAGCCCCAGGCCGAGGGAGATTGACAGTTATTTTGTGTTTCTTCCATTTGCGAATAATCACACCAACTGTTGTCACCTTCTCACCAAGCTGCTTGGCAATGGTCTTGTAGCCCATTCCAGCCTTGTGTAGGTCTAAAATCTTGTCCCTGACATCCTTGGAGAGCTCTTTGGTCTTGGCCATGGTGGAGAGTTTGGAATCTGATTGATTGATTGCTTCTGTGGACAGGTGTCTTTTATACAGGTAACAAGCTGAGATTAGGAGCACTCCCTTTAAGAGTGTGCTCCTAATCTCAGCTCGTTACCTGTATAAAAGACACCTGGGAGCCATAAATCTTTCTGATTGAGAGGGGGTCAAATACGTATTTCCCTCATAAAAAATGCAAATCAATTTATAACATTTTTGACATGCGTTTTTCTGGATTTTTTTGTTTTTATTCTGTCTCTCACTGTTCAAATAAACCTACCATTAAAATTATAGACTGATCATTTCTTTGTCAATGGGCAAATGTACAAAATCAGCAGGGGATCAAATACTTTTTTCCCCTCACTGTATACCACGTTTAAAGGGATACTTTAACATATACCACATTTAAAGGGATACTTTGACGTATACCACGTTTAAAGGGATACTTTGACGTATACCACGTTTAAAGGGATACTTTAACGTATACCACGTTTAAAGGGATACTTTAACGTATACCACGTTTAAAGGGATACTTTAACGTATACCACGTTTAAAGGGATACTTTAACGTATACCACGTTTAAAGTGGGGCGGCAGGTAGCTTAGTGGTTAAGAGCATTGTGCCAGTAACCGAAAGGTGGCTGGTTCTAATCCCCGAGCCGACTAGGTGAAAAATCTGTCGATGTGCCCTTGAGCAAGGCACTTAACCCTAATTGCTCATGTAAGTCGCTCTGGATAAGAGCGTCTGCTAAATGACGTAAATGTAAATGTAAATGTTAAAGGGATACTTTAACGTATACCACGTTTAAAGGGATACTTCAATATTTTGTCAATGAGGCCCTTTATCTACTTCCCCAGAATCAGATGAACTTGTGGATACTATTTTTATGTCTCGGGTGTCCAGTATGAACGAAGTTGCTAACTATCGCTAGCGCAATTGCTAACTAGCATTTTCTAGCAGATACCATAGACTTGCATTGGCTCGCGAAACTACCTCTTACTGGACGCAGAGACATAAAGATGGTATCCACGAGTTCAATTGACTCCGAAGTATTCCTTTAAAACATGGTATATGTTAAAGTGTCCCTTTAAGTTGACACCATTTAGTGAGCTTCTACAGATTACAACAGTCTGTCTGTCTGTGTGTGTGTGTGTGTCGTCCGGCCCGTGTCTCACCTATGGTCTGAGTGGGTCTGAGGGAGCAGGGCCTAAGGTCGGAGGTCAGGCTGCTAGCGTCAGCGTTCCGCATGGCGAGGGGTTTGGCCACGGGGGCCGTCGACCTATCACTGGGCTCGCTTGTCCAACGCAGCGTGAACTGGAGAGTAGGACCCTGGGAGAACGTCTCAAACGAAGGGAGGCGCTACAGGAAAGAGGGGAGGGAGAGAGAGAGAGACAAATACATGAGTAAAGGGAAGAGAGGAGAGAAAAGTGGTGCTCTCTTGATGTCTGTTCAGAGGGGAAGACCAGGGGCCTAGGAGGAGCCATCTCTCACACACACACACTAGTGTTGCACAGTATACAAAACTTCTGTACTTTTTCGATACTAGAACATGAACAATGGTTCGGTACTAGAATTTTTGTTATTTTCAGTACTTCTGTCAAATCTGTCTACGAGCGCAGCCGATGTGCCCCACGGAGTGCACCGTGCCTGCACTGGGAGTCTGGGCTGCATCATGCTGCACAGAAGTTAACACACTTGAATAATGCGACACAGCGTGTAGAAATGTTGAAACTGTTAATTACTATTGGCAAAACAAATGTCCATACAGTCTAGAATAACTTGCAAGAAGATACCGGTAGCTTCCAGTTTTGTAGGTTAACTTCCCTTGCTAGCTGACAGCTGAAGCTAACATCAATTAACTACCCCTAGTACTTTGTCTGTGATAACATACAAACCATAACGCAAAACATGCTGATTTTAATGCTGATTGCCACCAAACACTTCATTCGCTTAATAGTCTCCCTCACGTCTCTCCCTCAGCCAAAGATTTATTCCGTCAGCGAACTGAGGGCTCCGACGGGGGAAATCAGAGTGCAGTTATCACAAAACTACCACTAACAGGTCCCGATCCTCATCATGACGGGAAACATTTTAATTAAACAAATACCTAACGCAACAATATATGCATCTTTCAACTGATTTGCCACGGATATAAAGCACTGCACGTCATCGTCCTTAACAGTTGGGAAAATGGCAGAGAGTGTGACAGGGAAGTGACAGCAGCAAAGACCTGTATGGCAATACTTTGACAAGTTAAATGATAAGGTGGTGAAATGCAAACTTTGCGAGGTGGAATGGAGCTACAGTGGCAGTACAGGTGCAATGCTGAAAGGGACGACCCAACCGTTGCTGGCAGCAGTGCTATAAGGGACGGTGTGAGAAAAAAAACAAAAAAAATCACAGCACTGATTACAGTTGATATACAGCCATGGTCAAATTGTAGAGGATGTCGGCTTCAGTACCCTGATGGCATGTCTAGAACCAGACTACAAGATGCCATGTCGAAAAACCTTGACGGCCCGGATAGAGAAATTGTACAATGACTGCTCTGCAAGTACAAAGTGCGAGCTCTCAAACGCCATACGTGGCGTGAACAACACGTCTTTGGGACGTCTATGAACACGCTGTCATACGTCACTGCAACGAGCCATCACATTAATGTTTTTATTTTACCTTTATTTAACCAGGAAGGGCTCATTGAGATTTGAAATCTGTTTTTCAAGAGAGTCCTGGCCAAGATAGGCAGCACCAAGTCATTACACAATTACAGACAGACAACATGAAAAACTAAAAGTAATCTAGTAAACATCCATAGAAATCACAGGAGTATAACAAAATCATAAAACAGCGATTTAAAAACATTGACAGGTCAAGGAATCGGCCTCAAAATCCTTCATCAATGATTTAAAAACACCAATCGGGACAAGTTCTTCCAGTTTAAAAGTATGTTGTAAAGCGTTCCAAGCCGATGGCGCAGAGTACATAAAAGCCCTTTTACCAAATTCAGTTCGGACATTTGGAACAGTTAGCAGGATAAAGTACCCACCACATTTCTGAAGAATAAAAATGCCCAGATAAAATGGTAGTAAACCCAAAATGGCTTTGTAAATAAAAGTATACCAGTGACTGAGCCTACGAGTGACTAGAGAAAGACAGCCAACCCTGGTATATAAAGTGCAATGGTGCGTAAGGGTTTTGCAGTTTAAAATAAATCTCAATACTCCATGATAAAGTGTGTCAATTGATCTCAAACACTGAGCGGAAGCATTCATCTATAAAATATCTCCATAGTCTAGTATAGGCATAAATGTAGCCAATACTAGCCTCCTCCTGGCTTCAAAAGAAAAACAGGCCTTATTCCTAAAATAGAATCCCAACTTCAATTTTGTTGTAAGTTGTTGAATATGCAATTTAAAAAGAGAGGCTGTCATCAATTAAAATTCCAAAATATTTATATGCGGTTACAACCTCAATCTCATTGCCCTGACATGTAGTAATAGGTGAAAGGTTCAGAGGTCTGTTTCTTGCTTTAGAAAACACCATTAGTTTAGTTGTGTCAGCATTGAGGATAAGCTTCAACTGACACAAGGTATGTTGAACAGTATAAAAAGCAGTTTGCAAGTTCTGGAAAGCTTTAGTGAGAGACGAGGCACAACAATAAATAACAGTATCATCAGCATAAAAGTTAAGTTGCGCATTTTGCACATTTTTGTCTAAATTATTTATATAAATAGTGAATAAGAGGGGACCAAGTACAGAGCCCTGGGGCACACCATTACAGACAGACAATTTAACAGAGCTGAGCCCATCAAATTGAGTGCACTGAGTTCTATCAGACAGATAGTGAGCAAACCATGCAACTGCATGCGCCGAAAGACCTACACTCGACAATCTCTGCCTCAGTATAGCATGATCAACTGTATCAAAAGCCTTAGAGAGATCAATAAAAAGTGAGAGACAGTGCTGTTTTTTGTCAAGGGCTTCAGTGATATCATTTAAAACCTTCATGGCTGCTGTAATTGTGCTATGCTTTTTCCTGAAGCCCGATTGGTACATTGATAAAATAGAGTTCGTTTTTATATACTGTTTTAGCTGTTCTCTAACAAGGATTTCAAGTATTTTTTAACTAGGGGTGACAGCTTTGAGATTGGCCTATAATTACTTAAAAGAGTTGGATCTCCCCCTTTTAAAATTGGTAGGACAAATGCAGATTTCCAGATCCTTGGAATTTCATTACATTCCAGGGTTAGATTGAACAGATATGTAAGTGGTTCAGCTATGAAATCAGCTGCCAGTTTTAAAAAGCAGGGATCAAGAAGATCAGGACCTGCAGGCTCTCTCTGATCTAAGGATTTCAGGGCTTTACAGTGAGGGAAAAAAGTATTTGATCTCCTGCTGATTTTGTACGTTTGCCCACTGACAAAGACATGATCAGTCTATAATTTTAATGGTAGGTTTATTTGAACAGTAAGAGACAGAATAACAACAACAACAAAAAATCCAGAAAAACGCATGTCAAAAATGTTATATATTTGCATTTTAATGAGGGAAATAAGTATTTGACCCCTCTGCAAAACATGACTTAGTACTTGGTGGCAAAACCCTTGTTGGCAATCAGAGGTCAGATGTTTCTTGTAGTTGGCCACCAGGTTTGCACACATCTCAGGAGGGATTTTGTCCCACTCCTCTTTGCAGAGCTTCTCCAAGTCATTAAGGTTGAGGCTAACGTTTGGCAACTCGAACCTTCAGCTCCCTCCACAGATTTTCTATGGGATTAAGGTCTGGAGACTGGCTAGGCCACTCCAGGACCTTAATGTGCTTCTTCTTGAGCCACTCCTTTGTTGCCTTGGCCGTGTGTTTTGGGTCATTGTCATGCTGGAATACCCATCCACGACCCATTTTCAATGCCCTGGCTGAGGGAAGGACGTTGTCACCCAAGATTTGACGGTACATGGCCCCGTCCATCGTCCCGTTGATGCGGTGAAGTTGTCCTGTCCCCTTAGCAGAAAAACACCCCCAAAGCATACTGTTTCCACCTCCATGTTTGACGGTGGGGATGGTGTTCTTGGGGTCATAGGCAGCATTCCTCCTCCTTCAAACACGGCGAGGCGAGTTGATGCCAAAGAGCTCCATTTTGGTCTCATCTGACCACAACACTTTCACCCAGTTCTCCTCTGAATCATTCAGATGTTCATTGGCAAACTTCAGACGGGCATGTATATGTGCTTTCTTGAGCAGGGGGACCTTGCGGGCGCTGCAGGATTTCAGTCCTTCACGGCGTAGTGTGTTACCAATTGTTTTCTTGGTGACTATGGTCCCAGCTGCCTTGAGATCATTGACAAGATCCTCCCGTGTAGTTCTGGGCTGATTCCTCACCGTTCTCATGATCATTTCAACTCCACAAGGTGAGATCTTGCATGGAGCCCCAGGCAGAGGGAGATTGACAGTTATTTTGTGTTTCTTCCATTTGCGAATAATCGCACCAACTTGTCACCTTCTCACCAAGCTGCTTGGCGATGGTCTTGTAGCCCATTCCAGCTTTGTGTAGGTCTACAATCTTGTCCCTGACATCCTTGGAAAGCTCTTTGGTCTTGGACATGGTGGAGAGTTTGGAATCTGATTGATTGCTTCTGTGGACAGGTCTCTTTTATACAGGTAGAAACTGAGATTAGGAGCACTCCCTTTAAGAGTGTGCTCCTAATCTCAGCTCGTTGCCTGTATAAAAGACACCTGGGAGCCAGAAAATCTTTCTGATTGAGAGGGGGTCAAATACTTATTTCCCTCATTAAAATGTAAATCAATTTATAACATTTTTGACATGCGTTTTTCTGGATTTTTTTGTGGTTATTCTGTCTCTCACTGTTCAAATAAACCTACCATTCAAATTATAGATTGATAATGTATTTGTCAGTGGGCAAACGTACAAAATCAGCAATACTTTCCCCCCCCCTCACTGTATGTACCTCATGCACTGAGAATGGCAAAAAGCTACAAGTTTGACCAGCTCATCCACACAAGGTTGTACAGAGACAGAAGATACTGAATCAAACAGCCTACCAGATGATACAAAGTCCTCATTGAAACAATTCAGCATTTCAGTTCTCATATACAGCAACAGAGTCCTTCAATACACATGATGGAAATTCATTAACATTACTGTTACCAGACAGACTTAATAGCCTTCCAAAACTTTCTAGGGTCATTCAGGTTATCAGCAGTAACAGACATAAAATATTCAGACTTGGCCTTCCTGAGAAGAGAAGAACACTTGTTTCGTAGCTGCCTAAAAAAAAGCCAATCAGCATCAGAACATGATTTTCTTGCTTTAGCCCAGGCTAGATTACGTTTGTGAATAATACAGGACAGCTCAGAAGAAAACCATGGATTATATCCCGCCCTTTAACTCTGAACCTGCGGAATGGGGCATGTTTGTTTACTATTTGGGAAGAACTATCATGAAAGAACTTCAAGGCAGTTTCCACATCAGGAATAAGCTCAATCTTGCTCCAGTCAAAATAAAACAAATCATGAAAGAAAGCCTGCTCATTAAAACTCAAACTTTCTCTTACGAATAAAGCGTGGGTTTGTTTTGGGTACCTTAGTATTTCTAACAGCAACAACAGCACAACGGTCACTTAAATCATTACAGAAAACACCAACCGCAGAATATTTATGTGGAACATCTGTAGTAAGAGGTGATCCGTCTGGTAGGGGCTCCACTAGATAGCACAGCCACAAAGTCAAATTTGGATATATCGTAAAAGTAAATGAAAACAAAAAAAATGTGCTTTTTGGCCTTCATTTAAGGTTAGGGTTAGGCATAAGGTTAGCAGTGTGGTTAAGGTAAGGTTTAAAATCACATTTTAAGAAGATAAATTGTAGAAATTGGCAGGGTTTATGACTGTGGCAACTAGTGACGGTCGTCTGGTAGGTAGCCAGGCGTGCGTATATTAAACTGCATTGCCATCATACGCAGGACCATTTTTTAATTGTGAATTCACATCATTTTATGATTCATCGTTTAAACGATTTTTTTAAATGTCTGTTTAAACATTGTATATTTGTCTCATCCCCATTTCAAATGTAAGGATATTGAACTTATAAGATGCCCAACTATTGATCAGAGTAGTAGCTGGGTTTCTCAGTCTGGATCAAGGGCCATTCTGTGACTTTGGCTAATATACCTTATTTTTTTGCTGTGGTATCGTTTTGGTATCGAGTATCATGACACTAAACCTGGTATCAAAGTCTCAATTCTGGTATCGTGACAACACACACACCTGTCAACCAACACATGTACCTTTCCATCCAGGTTTGTTTCCCAGGTGGCTCTCTTCTTGTTGACAGGACAGTCCTCCATCTGCTGCATAGACACCTCATACTCCCCATCTAACAACTGGAGACGCCTGAAAAGACAGAGGGACATTGGCCGTCTTCGAGAGCTTAAAATCAGTGATGCCAAGTGGGCAAATCGTGACTGACTGACAAATAATGAGTTGTTTTTTGTGAAGCAAGGTGATTTCTAGATTGTCAACTGCAATGCAGTTGATGTGGAACAAGCCCACAGTCTACCAGAGAGGTGGAACAAGCCCACAGTCTACCAGAGAGGTGGAACAAGCCCACAGTCTACCAGAGAGGTGGAACAAGCCCACAGTCTACCAGAGAGGTGTGCAGCGTATGAGAGAGAGAGAGAATGAGAAAGAGAGAGTGAGAGAGAAATAACAAAAGAACACAACCCTGTGTGTGTGAGAGTGTGTGTGAACATAATGTACTATACTGGTGAGTACCTGAAGTCCAAGAATAGTAAACCAACTACAATTCAGAGAAGTGAGGACATTCTGCCGGTCCTCACTTGTAAAAGGCTATTTTAGGGTTAGAGGACTGTGTGTGTGTACCTGTTCTTATCAAACACAGTCATCTGAGCTACGAACGTTGTTTCTCCCACTTCTTCTTCTCTGACGGTGGAGCTTCTCTTCTTCCTGTTACACACATCCTCTGTAACAATACAAGGCTGGGGTTAACACACACACACACACACACACACATCCTCTGTAACAATACAAGGCTGGGGTTAACACACACACACATCCTCTGTAACAATACAAGGCTGGGGTTAACACACACACACACACACACACACATCCTCTGTAACAATACAAGGCTGGGGTTAACACACACACACACACACATCCTCTGTAACAATACAAGACTGGGGTTAACACACACACACACATCCTCTGTAACAATACAAGACTGGGGTTAACACACACACACACATCCTCTGTAACAATACAAGGCTGGGGTTAACACACACACACACACACACACGTAGTGACTACCTCCAGCACTAAGCCTACCTATGTTCTCATTGGTCTGTCCCTTGACCAGTCCATTGTGCTGTGTCCTGCCTGGTCCTGACACTCTGAACAACAGGGAGTAGGACTTGACCGTATGGACGTTGCTGGCTTCAAACTCACTACTGGACACCACCAGAGAAGGACAGGAGCCTGGCTTGGCCTGACTGCTGGGAGCGCTGCTGTCTGGGTTCAGAGGCACCTGCTTCTTCCCTGTAGGAACCTGCTTCACTGGACAGCTCACATCCTAGAGGGGGAGAGAACGGGGAGTGGAAATGTGTACAAGAGAGAGGGATGAAAGAGGAGAGAGAAAAAGAGAGGATGAGAGAGAGAAAGAGAGGTAAAAGGAGAGAAGATGCACACACACACACACACACATTTACATTTGACTCATTTAGCAGATGCTCACACACACTCTCTTACCTTCCTCTTCTTGTGACAGACTTTAACCAGCAGCACCTCTAGAGAAACAGAGTTCTGCTTATTCTCTGAGTCTACTGACGACTTCTCTGTAGAGGGAATAAGAAGACATTAACAATCAGGATTTAAACTAATAACGTGCATTTGGTATCTGATGAAATGTATATTTTCCATCCTCCCTGCAAACATCAGGTTCAACACTTACCCACTATCATCCCTGCAAACATCAGGTTAAACACTTACCAACTATCATCCCTGCAAACATCAGGTTCAACACTTACCAACTATCATCCCTGCAAACATCAGGTTAAACACTTACCAACTATCATCCCTGCAAACATCAGGTTAAACACTTACCAACTATCATCCCTGCAAACATCAGGTTAAACACTTACCATCTATCATCCCTGCAAACATCAGGTTAAACACTTACCATCTATCATCCCTGCAAACATCAGGTTAAACACTTACCAACTATCCATCCCTGCACTTACCGACTTTATGAAAGAACCCAGTGAAGGTGAGTTGTAGGTGTGAAGCCAGGCTGGGGACAAAGTTATGAAAGAGTTACCAAAGAGTTCCCGAAAAAGAGCTTAGTTCTGATTCTTTCAGGTGTGAATGGCTTTTTTGGGACTATCGATATCAAGCACCTTTTGGAGTTCAAGGAATAATCCACTCAAATGATATTTTGGTATTTTACCCATTGATACAGCATCAACATTTTTTGCATGTCAAAGGTCAAGTTCAGGATATAGGCCTAGAACTTTCAAGAAGCAAAGTGTAGCATTGCCACATCATCACCGTATCAACAGTGGACTAATGGAAAAAGACCAGAAGATAGTGAACGGGTCTGTGTGTTTACCTGTGTGCCTTCTGCTCAGCCCTCTTCTTCTCCACTCTGTACAGCAGATGATCCACCCTGGAGGACTTCCTGACCCCCCAGAGAACCCTCAGGGTTAATAGCAACAGGGATTTAGACTGCACTTCTGAGGCTTGAACCTCCTCCTCTACACTTCTCCCAAAGTGTGCACTTGTCTTGCATACTCCCCGTCAAGGATTTAACCATGTTGGATACTGCCCCACCCAGTGCTCCTAAAACCATCCAATGATTTTAAAACCATGACAGGGAGTGCACAAGTGGGAGAATCAGAGCACACATCACCATTAAATGCAGATAAATATCATTTAAAAAGTGAGGATGTATTCAACCCAATGGAGAAACTGGGCTGTGTAGGGCTTTAAACTCGTACCCGTATACGGGTTGAAAATGGCAGATGTGGACACTGATAAGCATCTAAATTGGAACACAGTGGCTGTACAGTAACATGCTATACATGACGTCAGAGCTCTGAACTTCAGCACCGCATGTGACAACAAGTTGCCCCCATCCCTCCCGCTAATTGGGCAATATACAGTGTCAACGTTTATGATCACTATGTTTGATGTAAAGTTCAAGATGACATGGCGTCATACCCTGGGTTGTTCTGAACAGAACGAGCCGGTTTGTCTACTGTGAAGAAAATTAGCCTCGGCACACACACCTGAATGCACTCATGACACCTTTCTATGCGTTCCAAAATTACGATCTGTTTCCCTGAATTACCTTGTGAAAGCCTAACACCGTAATATCCTATTTTATAACTTAGCTAGTCATGTTGGCAATAGAACAAGCTTTCAAATGATGCCCACCTGACCCAGATTGCGATTTATAATGGACCAATATTTGGATTGCGTAAACAACAACAGTAATTGTGTAAAGGCGGAGATGCAGGGCTGTGTTCCAAACAAAACAACTACAAGTGTCCTTGCTCTAGTTCCTCAACAGCACAGCTAGGAGAGCTAAAAAAAACACCTTATAGTTGAAGACTTTGAGTCATAAAAGTGCATTAGAATTAGTTAGGAACTGTGAACACTTTGGAGAGGTGTGTGGTCACTTGGAGACACCAGTTAGTCCTCTCACTCAAATCCTTTAAAAATGTTTGTCTTATGTTGCACCTACAACACATTTCCCAGGAATATTATCATGTTACTGAATATATCCAGACTATTTGAGATTTCATTATCAACAAATACGGCTAAAAGTACATGTAAAATGCACATAAAATCAGCAGTGTAATGTTTGGATTTAGTCTTGTGTCAGGTGAACTGTTGTGTCCTCAACTTTGGTCTAATAATTTTCCCATAACCTCCCAACTGTTCCCTTTCCATTTCTGCCATGGTTATGCATACACTTTTCATATTTATTCTGTAAGAAACATTTCAATTTAGCCTCCCTATCCATATAGGCCAATTCCCACGAGTGTAAAGAATTAAAGGATAGATTCACCTATTTTGAAAGTTATTTTGTTTTTTGAGCGATGTTCTATCGATTCCTGGTGTCATTTCATGTTTTCATGTATATCTTGCACTATTGCCATTCACGTTGGGCAGAAATACAGCCGGTAGGATACGTTTCGCATCGTAGGGGAAAAACATTTGATTCTAGATATCACTAGAATCAAGAAGAACTCAGGGCCCCAGATATCACTATAATCAACCGATATGCAAAACAGCTAAGATAACTAAACGTACCATTTCTAATTTACATAGAGCAAGATATAGTCATTAGCCAACACGTACAACGTCTCATTACAGCAGACAATGGTCCTGTGTGGCTCAATTAGGAAGAGTGCAGTGCTAGCAACAAAGTTGTTTTTCAGTTGTTGTTTTCAATTCCCACAGGGATCACTGTTTTCAAGAGCATCAAATCTGTGATGATGCATTATGGTAAATTGTGACTGACAGATCTACTACTACTAATAATAATAATAATAATGAGTAGTTATCCCCTGTAGCTCAGTTGGTAGAGCATGGCGCTTGCAACGCCAGGGTTGTGGGTTCAATTCCCACGGGGGGCCAATATGAAAAAATATGTATGCACTCACTAACTAAGTCGCTCTGGATAAGAGCGTCTGCTAAATGACTAAAATGTAAATGTTCTGGGATTGATTTGCACCTAAATACGTTAATCTCTAGGAGACTGAACGCATCTCCTTCCTGAGCGGTACGATGGCTGCGTGGTCCCATGGTGTTTATACTTGCGTACTATTGTTTGTACAGATGAACGTGGTACCTTCTGGTGTTTGGAAATTGCTCCCAAGGATGAACCATACTTGTGGAGGTCTACAATTTATTTTCTGAGGTCTTGGCTGATTTCTTTTGATTTTCCCATGATGTCAAGCAAAGAGGCACTGAGTTTGAAGGTATGCCTTGAAATACATCCACAGGTACACCTCCAATTGACTCAAATGATGTCAATTAGCCTATCAGAAGCTTCTAAAGCCATGACATAATTTTCTGGAATTTTCCAAGCTGTTTAAAGGCACAGTCAACTTAGTGTATGTAAACTTCTGACCCACTGGAATTGTGATACAGTGAATTATAAGTGAAATAATCTGTCTGTAAACAATTTTTGGAAAAATTACTTGTGTCATGCACAAAGTAGATGTCCTAACCGACTTGCCAAAACTATAGTTTGTTAACAAGAAATGTGTGGAGTGGTTGAAAAACGAGTTTTAAATAACTCCAACCTAAGTGTATGTAAACTTCCGACTTCAACTGTATACATTACGTCACTCAGTGAAACAGCAGGGGCTGCCCCCTCCTACACTATGCAGCCCCATGGCTGTTGGCCCTGTGTTAAGATAACAGCATACTGAACCACACACACTCTCCCCTGGTGTAATCCAACAGGGTTTAACCCTACCAACTCTTCAGTTTCTGGGGTCGTCGGGTTCACTGTAATTATGTCACTGGTACACACAAACAGATCTTAGTACTAAAACCTTTAGGTTTTTCATTCTGCTGCTCATGTAAGCTATTTGAAGACTGGGACTCATCTAACTGGGTCCATCAGTATGCTGAGAATGCCTAACATATCAATGGACTTTTTAAAAAACATTCAACAGTTATAATCAACACCTTCATGCAGGTTTTTACCTTTTGCCGTTTGTTCTTGAGTTTCTGTGGGACATGTAGGTGAGGGTTCTGTGCAAAAATATGGGCTGAAAACCAACACAGGAAAAACGATTAGAAATCTGCACATGCATCTTCTGCACCTTGACAGAAATGTCGCAACAGGTTGTCAATGCCAAAAAGAAGGCACTTCTATCTAGTGGAACTGTGCAGTGCATCAAATGTTTACCATCTTCAAACAGACATCATTAGCCAGCGATGTTACAGCTGGTTCAAGGTAGTCTATCTGCTCAACAGAAGGCTATTCTAGAGGTACATTAAATCTGTACCATCTTCAAACAGGCACACCATTAGAGGCCACAGACAGTAAAGAATGACAGGTGCTGAGAAGGCTTCCAACGTACCGCTATCAAGTTCCTGGTTCTGAGAAACCTGTAGATCTGGGTCGGTTCTGGAAACACAATAGACTGGTTCAACATTCATTAACTTCACAGTAAATTACATTGACAATAACATTATACTTAGGCAACAGACTATTTCTCCTAGAGGGGCAATTATTGTTGGCTCTGAAACAGACACTGGTTCAACATTCATTAGCTTACAGTAAATTACTTTACATTGACAACAATCTTATTCTCGTACAGTTGAGTACAGTGCAGTAAAGTAGAGTATAGTTCAGTACAGTAGAGTATAGTTCAGTAGAGTTCAGTACAGTAGAGTTCAGTACAATAGAGTACAGTTCAGTACAGTAGAGTATAGTTCAGTATAGTACAGTACAGTTCAGTACAGTCGAGTATGGTTCCGTACAGTAGAGTTCAGTACAATAGAGTACAGTTCAGTACAGTAGAGTATAGTTCAGTATAGTATAGTTCAGTAGAGTACAGTACAGTTCAGTACAGTCGAGTATAGTTTTGTACAGTATAGTTCGGTACAGTATAGTTCAGTACAAGTACAGAAGAGTATAGTTCAGTATAGTAGAGTATAGTTCAGTACAGTAAAGTTCAGTACAGTATAGTTCTGTATAGTATAGTAGAGTTTAGTTCAGTACAGTACAGTATAGTGTACTCAACGTGTGTGCTCTACTGTATACTGTACTAAACTCTACAGAACTATATTTCTCTTTACTGTACTCTATTGTGCTGTCTAAACTTGTGAATCCAACTGTGGTTTGTGACTACTTTGATTTCCCATTGTAGCCAATTCAATTGCATAAATTCCGTGACCGATTTTTCTGGAATTCTGTTACCGATTTGATAACGGAATTTCGAGTCTTAATCACTTAATAATTCATAAACAAAATGTATGTCAGTAAAAACACTAATTGATATGTGGGTTTTTGGTAACGGAATTTCAAGGCACAAGGCAATGTTTCTTAAACTTACAGAAGGCAGAAACATTTCTCCAAAACTAAATATAAGTGTTGATATTAGTTGGCAGGGGCCTTTACTTCAACATTATTGTGTTTTAATGTATTTCTAATACCTTAAGACTTTTTCTGGTAGACGTTCTCTAAGACCCCTTTTCCATCTGTTTGACCAGAAATCAAAGCCTTTGCTATTCCTAATTTTTAGGATGGGAAATGGTTGTATAAAATGTATATATACACACACACCTTAATTTTTCACAAATATAGACTCTTCACATGTTGGTGATCATCGGTCCTTTTACATGGAAATGACCCTATACATATTTGTGTGTTACATTAGTTGTCAAAAATATATTTCAAAGGCAGCACATGCTCATTTCTTAAAGTAGTTCTGGCACATGTCATCTCTTCAGATGAGGAAGTAAGCAAGCACGTGGTAGAATAAATTAACTAGTTAGCTACAAATTTAAAATAGGATCCGATTTCTCAGTATAATGATCATGTTGTCAGATGCTTTTAACATGACGTCTTTCTGGTGAAATGTGGTTATAGTTTTGTTGAAATAAAGATGGCTCACAATCACAAGGGACACTTCTATATAGGCTAGATTAAATAGAGATTGTTATATAGTAGATTGGTATTTACACGCAATCTAGCTATATAAAGATAACTAATCATGCAACAACATTATAAGACGACAATGACAGCAACTCACTTTCAAATGCCTGCAAGAACAACTCATGGTCGGCTTGAACCAGTTCCATTTTCGGTTTCTTGGCAGCGGGCACCACAACTGCAGTTGTTTGGTGGCCGTACACACTGCCGTTCGCTCTGCCGCCACCGGTACCACAATAGCCCACAACGGGACCCGATACGTTGTTGCCGCCACCAGAAGAACCGTGCTTCTGGGGAGCCATGGCCCAGGAAATAAAAAACGTCACAGGTGTATTACAAATATGAAAAAAATAAGAACTCAGGTCCTTTGTCAAAACAAAGAGAGCACCAACAACGAGCAAGCTGAAGCTAGCCAGCCGGTGTTAGCCAGCTATCTTCTTCTTGTCAATTTCATTGAATTAACATTAGACTTGTTGTAGCAATGCATTGTTTGTCAGCTACAGTTGTTGCTTGGCTAGAAAACAGTTTGTCAGAGAAACAAATTCGATTAAATCGCAAGGAAATGCACGAAATGAGAGAAGTTAGCAAGCACCTAGCTGTGTTTCCTGCTGAACATCAAATAGCTAACGTTAGCTAGTTATGCTGTAGATATCACAGCAAATAAGGTGAGTTCGAAAGAATGCTATGTCGGCTTGATAAAGCTACAAAACTCTACGCAAATGAACCATTTAGTGCAATTTTCCTGAGAGCATCTACTGAACAGTCAAATTGACCGTTTTTTTTTTTGCCCACATAGGCATAAACTCCCTGAACTCAACAATTCAAACAGTGACTTAAAAGCAACCGCCCCCACAGATCCTAGCCGAATCAGAGGCGTTGTTTAGAGAAGTGAGAGTTGTGATTGGTGCGAATCATCACGGGTCAGCGGATGACGTTCGGTGGAGAAGCTTTTGCCGCTCACGCGCAGTCGTCACTAGTTACCACAGCCACAAAGTCAGAAGGCCCGCCTACGGAACCAATCAGACGAGGGAGTGTGATCACGAATATTCCGTTTCGCGGGAAACGCCTAATTTTCGAAATGGCAAATCGGGAGTTCAAGTTTGAGGACCCAATGGTGCTTTCAAGGCTACTGGGAACTCGGAAAATAACGAGGTCAAATGATGTCAGTGATCTTTGGGTCGGAAAGTCGGAGCTCTAGAAAGGCCAGAGTTTCCGACTTGGAATTCCGGGTTGGATGACCGTTCAAAGCGATTTTTCCCGAGGTCCCAGTTGGCAACGTCACTAAAATTCACAACATTGAGAAAGGCCAAAAGTTTTGGGAAAATGCTAAGTTGTCTTTTCTATTTTAGATAATAGCAAACTTTTGCTACTCTCATCTAAAATGAGCTAGCTAGCAGTGATGGGAAACCGAGGCTTTCTGAAGCCTTTGGGGCTTTCATCAAATTGTGCCGAAAAAAATGTAATTACTCGAAACTTTTAACACAATGCACATTAATGACATCTGCTGGTCAGCAATGAAAAGCGTTTGATGTTCATATAGACGTTTTTTCCACAATATTAATCAAATCTCTGTGGCGCAGTGGCAAGTTGCTGGTCTTAGTAGCCTACTACCAGTTACCATACAGGTTGGCACCTTCCATCACACTTCCCTTTTTAGCTGTGAATCCCTGTTTTTGCTGTCAAAAACGGTGAATCTATGGCATTATTTAGGATGCTTAAGATATAATCTTATACTTATACTAAATAAAAATAATTGTTTGAACAACAATGTGCTGAAAGTGTGGTGTCACATAAAACACATTTCTAAATAATATGCCTTCGCTGGGATTCGACCCCATTCCCTGGTTCTGGTCCCTGAGACATACATTTACATTTAAGTCATTTAGCAGACGCTCTTATCCAGAGCGACTTACAGTTAGTGAGTGCATACATTATTATTTTAATTTTTTTCATACTGGCCCCCCGTGGGAAACGAACCCACAACTCTGGCGTTGCAAACGCTATGCTCTACCAACTACGAACTGAGCTACACCCTTGACTCCATCTGCTGAGCTACTGTTCAGGTGATGCTACATGAAAAACTCCTAACATTTACATTTTAGCAGATGCTCTTATCCAGAGCGACTTACAGTTAATGAGTGCATACATTTTCATACTGGCCCCCCGTGGGAAACAAACCCACAACCCTGGCGTTGCAAGCGCCATGCTCTACCAACTGAGCTATATATCATACCTTCAACAGATGCACATCTTTTGGCAGGAAAAAAACTCAGTTGGGAGAGTAAAAGTCTCCCATTAAATGGTGTTCCATTTCAAGAAGGCACAGTGATGCCGAAACGTTGGTGGTTTACCCAATACATTACTCAGAGCTTGTATATAGAGCGTGCAACTCTATTTATTTTTATAGCCTACAATTTCAAGTTGTGGGCACAAAGCGCCTTCAGAAACTATTCATACCCCTTGACTTATTGACTATGGATGAGTACCATTTTATGTGTAATGTGTATATCAAACTGTATTCCTATCATGTAATACTTTGTATAAAAGTACCATGTATATAAAGTGTATGAATAATGTATATGTCACAAAACATCTGTAAAAAAACCCAAAGGAAAACAAAGTTACTTTTGTCATCGAAGAGGGGGGTGGATGGGCCAATCAAATCAATTAAAGAGTATGTAAGTGGGGTTAGGGTGGTGAGTTTCCCCTTACACTATAAAGAGCCTTGGGTGTCTATAAAAGTGTCATGTAAGTCCAAACAATTATTATTTTAACTAAATGTTTTGCCATCTTCCATAGCTTGAAGACCATGCCTTTGGAAACTGGTACAAAATACCAGAAATATGGATTGCAAGGCTATGTTAAGTTAAATAAATAAATTACTATAGTAAGTGTCTAGATGCCCCCCAAAAAAGTACCAGGGTGGACATTTTCATCTTAAATCGGCCAATTTAAAAAATAGAAATTTCTGTGAACATTTCTGTGAAACGGTGAACATTTTACTCGTGGATTACTTGTGGACTTAAACATCTAAAATCAAGATATCAATTTGTTTGTCTACATGCCATTTTAAAAACAATGCAGCTATTGGAGTAAACCTATTTTGGTTTAAGACAAGTAAGGGAAAACATCATGATAAACTTGCAAGCTGAGTTTGAATAAGACATCCGATTACAACTTTGCATTTAGAACGGTTGGTTTTATTATAACTAATAAATAACCAAATCATTGATGGATCACTGGATAAAAGAAATACAGGTCTCTTTTCTGCTCCTGCAAGCCGGTCGGCATTCGCGTCATCACACTCCCTCACCTGATTGGTCGTTTCCCACGAACCGTAAGCCGGCAGTCGCGTCATCACACTCCCTCGTCTGATTGGTCGAGTAGGCGGGGAACATTGTCATGTTGGGGGGACTACCAAAAAACTCATCTTTTATTTATTCTGTTAAAACAAAACCGCCAAATCCAATCCATACTCAGGAGCCTGGGAAGTCCCAGATACTTTTCAGCTGCAGCCACAATGTCCAACTTCTTCGATTTATTTGATACTTGTGCCATACAGTTAATAACAGATGCAATAAACGGTACAAAATCCACCTTTTTAACACACCGCGTATCCGGTTCTCTTGCTTGTCACACGCATTGTGTTGCATCCGCGATCATATCTTCAACACTGTCACTTGCTTTCTCAACACTTTTGGTTGCCTCCACATAGGAGATCTGATGGACCGTCCTGACTTTCACCAGCTCAACTTCCTTCACCCTTACAGGGCACTCCAAGAACTCTGGATCATGATCTCCACCACAATCACAGCACTGACCTTCTTCACTCCAATCTTCAGTATACATCTTTCGTCTGCACACATTTGTCACATGGCCAAATCCTTTACAGTTTTTACATTGTAGCATTTTGGGGAGGAATGGTCTTACCTTACCCTAGCTTTAAATGTGTAGGGAGCAGTGGAGGCTGCTGAGGGGAGGACAACTCGTAATAACGACTGGAACGGAGCGAATGGAATGGCATCAAACCATGTGTTTGATACGATTCCGCCCCAGCCATTACCACGAGCCCATCCTCCCCAATTAAGGTGCCACCAACCTCCTGTGGTAGGGAGGTGTTCTTTGTCAAAAAACAAAAGAACCAACATACTTTTTTCCCTTTCACCATTCTGGTCAGGCGACAGGCACTAACCACACCTGCTATTCTCTCCCTTAGGTATTTCACCTCAACTTCCATCGACACCCCGGAGATTACTCCCTTAACGAAGTTCAAAACACGACACTTCGGATGTCAAGATTCTTGTGATTCCCACTGCACTCTCTCTCTGTTCCTGGGTTTTTCCACGCACGACAGTGTCTAGAGTTTACTGAGAATGGTGCAACAAACAAACATCCAGTCAGCGGCAGTCCTGTGGGAGAAAACAGCTCGTTGATGAGACAGGGCGAAGGAGAGTGGCAAGAATCGTGCAAGCTAACAGGCAGGCCACAAACAGGCAAATAATGGCGCAGTACAACAGTGGTGTGCAGAACGGTCCTTGTCACGGATTGGCTATTGCAGCAGACAACCACACCGGGTTCCACTCCTATCAGCTAAAAACAAGAAGAACCGTCTCCAGTGGGCACACGATCACCAACACTGGACAATTGAGGAGTGGAAAACCTTCGCCTGGTCCGATGAATCCTGGTTCCTGTTGATGTCAGAGTCCGGATTTAGCATAAGCAGCATGAGTCCATGGCCCCATCCTGCCTGGTGTCAATGGCACAGGCTGGTGGCGAAATGGTGTGGGAAATGTTTTCCTGGCACACGTTAGGTCCCTTGATACCAATTGAGCAACGTTTGAACGCCACACCTTGTAGAATCCACGCCCCGAATAATTCAGGCTGTTCTGAAGGCAAAGGTTGGTCCGACCCGTTACTAGATGGGTGAACCTAATAAACGGAGTGAATATACAAGCAGCTTTGGCCACTGGCATGGCAACCAACTTGCAAGGGAATTACAAATCATAGTTTGTACACGATAAACTAACAGTAGACTAAATCATATCATAGTTTGTACATAAGCTAACAGTTGAAATACAGTAAGGAGGAAAGAATAGTGCAGAGTTAATCACATTATTTATTAACCTGACATTAATACTTTTTGTTCCCATAGAAACCACAACCAGGTAGTGATTCAGCAAAATCCCCACAGTAGCGCTTGAGTCGACAACAATGGCCAACAGTCATGATAATAGTCAAGACAGGTAACAGATCCAACAATGATAAAAGCATGATTTCAAAATATATGTTATGACGTACAAATACAGAGAAAACCGTTAAGGTGTCATCGACATGGAAACATGTAAAAATGTTAACCTAGACCAACCGGAAGCTTCTAGATGGGTGAACCTAATAAACGGAGTGAATATATCAGCAATGTGGAAGTGAAGAGTACAGTACTAATAGGAATGGACTGACCCACAAACATAATGAGGACGGGCACAACTGAGCAAATAGCCTTGTATAATGACAGAGAAAGAGAGAAGGAAGTAGCAGTCTTCCTGACGTTCTCAATCCCTGAATACGAATCAAGAGGGCAAAGAGAAGAAGAATCTTTGACCTGGATGGACGATATCAATCTGTGGACATTCCAGGAGTACATGGCGCCATCCCAATGTCACGATCGTCGTATCGAGTAGACCAAGGCGCAGCGTGTTGAGCGAACATACTTTATTTAATTAAAGTGCACACACGAAATACAAAACAACAAACGATACCGTGACGTCCTAAGTCTAAACACAACCAACTGGAACAAGATCCCCCAAACACTAAGGGAAAACCGACAGTTTAAATATGGCTCCCAATCAGAGACAACCAGCCACAGCTGACACTCGTTGCCTCTGATTGGGAGTCACTCAGGCCAACAAAGAAATAAACAAACTAGAACTCCCAACAAAGAAATACAACACATAGAATGAACACACCCTGGCTCAACATATAGAGTCCCAGAACCAGGGTGTGACAGTACCCCCCCCTAAAGGCGCGGACTGCGACCGCGCCTCAACCAGAGCAAAACAGGGGAGGGCTGGGTGGGCATTCCTCCTCGGCGGCGGTTCTGGCTCCGGGCTTGCCCACCACCCTCCAATAATCCCCCCATAGCGCCCCTGGTCCGGTCTGGCCCCGCTGGCTGGAGCTGAACTGGACGTAGCAGGAGCGGTTAGCTTCAGCTCCGTTGTGGAGCAGTTGACCGGTACCTGATTAGGCACCGGTGACCCAGGCACGGGTTGTGCCGGACTGACGACGCGCACCCCTGGCTTGGTGCGTGAGGCAGAAAAGGACCGGACCGGGCTGACGATGCGCACCCCTGGCTTGGTGCGTGGAGCAGCAACGGGCCGGACCGGGCTGACGATGCGCACCCCTGACTTGGTGCGTGGAGCCGGAACGGGCCTCACCGGACTGACGATGCGCACCCCTGGCTTGGTGCGTGGAGCAGCAACGGGCCGGACCGGGCTGACGATGCGCACCCCTGGCTTGGTGCGTGGAGCCGGAACGGGCCTCACCGGACTGACGACTCGCACCCCTGGCTTGGTGGGTAGCTGGAGAGGGGCTCTTCAGTCTGAGAGCTGAGGGTAGGAACGGGGATCAGGAACGGGCCGGACCGTAGCTTTGGTGCGAGTGGCAGGAACAGGCCGGGCCGGGCTGGCGACGCGCACCGTAGCTTTGGTGCGAGTGGCAGGAACAGGCCGGGCCGGGCTGGCGACGCGCACCGTAGGCTTGGTGCGTGGAGCAGGAACAGGCCGAACCGTACTGGGAACACACACCACTGGCCTTAAACGGGGATCAGGAACGGGCCGGACCGGACTGGCAATACACCTCAGTACCTCTCGCCGTGCCTCTACAACTTCCTTCCCTTCCCTCCCGTAACCCGGTGGCCTTCTCTCCTCGTCTTCCATTTCGCCCTGTGGCAGCCTCCTGCTGCCCAGTCGCCCATGCCGTGTGCCCCCCCCTAAAAAATTATTGGGGGTGCCTCTCGTCCTTCCGACGATGGCACTGCTGACGCCGCTGCTCCTCTCTCGCCAGGGCCTTAATCCTACCCCAAGGTCCCTTGCCCCCGAGCATGTCTTCCCAGGACCACGATTTGCCCACCTGGGCCATCGCCAGCCTCTCCATCTCCTTTCCTGGCGCTTCCTCCCATGTCCAGTCTGCCTGCTCCTGGACACGCTGCTTGGTCCTTTTACGGTGGGTTTTTCTGTCACGATCGTCAGGGAGAGACCAATGCGCAGCGTGATGAACAAACATACTTTAATTAGTTAAAGCGTAAACAAGATACAAAACAAGAAACGACTCGTGAAGTCCACGGTGACAATGACCGAACACGGAACAAAAACCCACAACACCCAAGGGAAAACATACAGTTTAAATATGGCTCCCAATCAGAGACAACCCACAACAGCTGACACTCGTTGCCTCTGATTGGGAGCCACTCTGGCCAACATAGACATAGAACAACTAGACACTCAAAACACAGCACATAAACACACGGAATCTACACACCCTGGCTCAACATATAAAGTCCCCAGAGCCAGAGTGTGACATCATGATAATAGTCAAGACAGGTAACAGATCCAACAATGATAAAAGCATGATTTCAAAATATATGTTATGACGTACAAATACAGAGAAAACCGTTAAGGTGTCATCGACATCGAAACATGTAAAAAATTTAACCTAGACCAGGACTGCCCAACCCTGTTCCTGGAGAGCTACCGTCCTGTAGGTTTTTGCTCCAAGCCTAATCTAGCACACCTGATTCTAATAATTAACAGGTTGATAAGATTAATCAGGTTAGTAACACCTGGGGTAGGAGCGAAAACCTACAGGAGGGTAGCTCTCCAGGAACAGGGTTGGAGTTAAAACTTACAGGAGGGTAGCTCTCCAGGAACAGGGTTGGAGTTAAAACCTACAGGAGGGTAGCTCTCCAGGGACAGGGTTGGAGTTAAAACCTACAGGAGGGTAGCTCTCCAGGAACAGGGTTGGAGTTAAAACCTACAGGAGGGTAGCTCTCCAGGAACAGGGGGGGAGATCCATACAGACTACCAAAAAACCCATCTTATTTCTTCTATTAAACAAAACCGCCAAATCCAATCCATACTCAGGCTCAGGAGCCTGGGAAGGTGGCACATCTTCCATTGCCAAAACCCCTTGCAGATCTTCCGCTGTGAACTCCTGAAGTCCCAGATACTTTTCAGCTGCAGCCACAATGTCCAACTTCTTCGATTTCTTTGATACTTGTGCCATACAGTTAATAACAGATGCAATAAACGGTACAAAATCCACCTTTTTAACACACCGCGTATCCGGTTCTCTTGCTTGTCACACACGTTGTGTTGCATCCGCGATCATATCTTCAACACTGTCACTTGCTTTCTCAACACTTTTGGTTGCCTCCACATAGGAGATCTGATGGACCGTCCTGACTTTCGCCAGCTCAACTTCCTTCACCCTTACAGGGCACTCCAATAACCTCTCAGACTGAAGAGCCCCTCTCCAGCTACCCTCAGCTCTCAGACTGAAGAGCCCCTCTCCAGCTACCCTCAGCTCCCAGACTGAAGAGCCCCTCTCCAGCTACCCTCAGCTCTCAGACTGAAGAGCCCCTCTCCAGCTACCCTCAGCTCCCAGACTGAAGAGCCCCTCTCCAGCTACCCTCAGCTCTCAGACTGAAGAGCCCCTCTCCAGCTACCCTCAGCTCCCAGACTGAAGAGCCCCTCTCCAGCTACCCTCAGCTCCCAGACTGAAGAGCCCCTCTCCAGCTACCCTCAGCTCCCAGACTGAAGAGCCCCTCTCCAGCTACCCTCAGCTCCCAGACTGAAGAGCCCCTCTCCAGCTACCCTCAGCTCCCAGACCGAAGAGCCCCTCTCCAGCTACCTTCAGCTCCCAGACTGAAGAGCCCCTCTCCAGCTACCCTCAGCTCTCAGACTGAAGAGCCCCTCTCCAGCTACCCTCAGCTCCCAGACTGAAGAGCCCCTCTCCAGCTACCCTCAGCTCTCAGACTGAAGAGCCCCTCTCCAGCTACCCTCAGCTCCCAGACTGAAGAGCCCCTCTCCAGCTACCCTCAGCTCCCAGACTGAAGAGCCCCTCTCCAGCTACCCTCAGCTCCCAGACTGAAGAGCCCCTCTCCAGCTACCCTCAGCTCTCAGACTGAAGAGCCCCTCTCCAGCTACCCTCAGCTCCCAGACTGAAGAGCCCCTCTCCAGCTACCCTCAGCTCCCAGACTGAAGAGCCCCTCTCCAGCTACCCTCAGCTCCCAGACTTCCTCTCACTCCCGTTCCAAGTAACAACAGAGCGACGAACGAGACTTGGGAGGGACGGCAATGCGAGACTACTCCAACTCCAGCAAGCGCTGATAGAGACTTGGGACTGTATATCAGAGCTACTTTCCAACCGGAAGCTTCCACAAGCAACTCTTCATGGTCTCTTGAGCTCGTCTTCAATAGTAGTGGTTTGATGAAACAGAATCCTGATCCAACACTGCGCTACCACACCTCTCCAGTTGTCATACCCATCCAGACCCTTCATTTGAGGGTCAGGGCCGAGGGGAAGGACCAGGGAGGCTACCCGGACTATTTGCACTGCCCCCCCACCCCCACCCCCACCCCATCTTTTTACGCTGCTGCTACTCTGTTAATTATTTATGCATAGTCACTTTAACTCTACCCACATGTACATATTACCTCAACTACCTCAACTAGCCGGTGCCCCCGCACATTGACTCTGCACCGGTACCCCCCTGTATATATAGCCTCCCTACTGTTATTTTATTTTACTTCTGCTCTTTTTTTCTCAACACTTTTTTGTTGTTGTTGTTTTATTTTAATGTTTTATTATAAAATAAATGTATTGTTGGTTAAGGGCTGTAAGTAAGCATTTCACGTAATGTTGTATTCGGCGCATGTGGCAAATAAAATTTGATTTGATTTGATTTAAGACTGTGGAGCTCCAGTAGTAGTAGTGATGTGACGATCCAGCATTACACTGCTTATACCCATCCAGACCCTTCAGATCTGCAAACACCGAAGGGTTAGGGCCAAGGTCATTGTCTTATGCTAGGTCGCGTCACTCCTACACAATACCCGTCCCTAAACTGACAGTCATTGCACTGACATAAGACAATGGGGGGAGGGTTAGGGAGTGATTTGGGACTGGCTGTTAGTCTGGTGAGTAGCTGATGCTAGTCGCAATGCAGTCCTTAGGTCTGGAGTATCTAGGACCGTCTCATCTCCCCTGGAGTATTGTGAAGTTGCCCCTAGATGCTGATCTTGGGTCAGTTTAGCATTTTCCCCACTACTGGTTACGGATAGGATTGGGGGAGGGGGAAATGATCTGTACCTAGGGGAAACCTCACTCCGGGGCCGTCTCACCAACTGAATACGACCATGGCTTCAGTGTTTTCTCCACAGTATGTAGGTCATGAGGAGGACGAGGCCTGCGGACAGGGCTGCTATGACACACTGGTGGATGGTGAGGACGCTCTCCAGGTTGCCGATGCGTTCCTCCATGGCACTGGTGTGGAAGTAGTCATAGACCCCCGCCCCGATGCTCCACAAGGCCCATACAGCATCCACGATCAGGGGCATGGTGGCGGGTCAGAGAGGGGCTGAGGCTGGGGAGGGGACCGAGGGGTGGGACTTCAGGGTCTCTCCAGCTTGAAGGGTTTAGCCTACACCTGGGACATGGAGGCGTGGAAGGTCAGGGACGGCTTGGGACAGGGCTGGGGTGTCACAGGGGTGAGAGTTCAGGGTCTCTCTAGCCTCTCCCGGGTTACTCCTGCAGTAGTCCTGATTTCTAGGCTTCCTCACCTGCAAAGGGAACGGTTGGGAATGTAGCTTTACCAGGTTATATAGATGCAATATTATGAATATAGAACGGAATATGAAGTTCAGTTACGGTAAGTAGCATAGGTAGTCTACTCTGTTGTAGCTACATGAAAACTAACACGGTCAAAAGTGTAACACACACACACTTATGATCTTATATAACACATTTCACTGCCATGATTCAGGGAATCCTGAATATACTGTTTGTTCCACGGAACATACATGTGGAACTTAGCCTGAGCTTTGACACAAAGCTAACAACATTGTAATGTTATTGTAGCTAGCTAACAACATTGCAACTAGCTACATTGTTACAGTGCGGTGCACATAACATCAGACCTGGATGATTATTAGGCCCATATGTATTCGACCAACATTCCACGAATTTGCTACCGTCGGAGACCACTTTTGACAATGACACAGGTACATAACTGGATGTACTGTACTGATCTCATATGGACAGCTCGCTATTTTAAGATATTTGTTTTAGTTAACTAGCTACATCTTTGCCTAGCTAGGAACATACCTAGGACTTACCAAGATGACCCAAGCGCACAGGTTAAAATGAGACAAGCTCGCAATCTGCATCCAAGTTCTCTATCTAGCTCTAAATCACATAATCATCAACATATAACGTTTGATGCTCGAGATACCAAACACCGGCTAGCAACATGATCCTTGGTTTAATCATCCACAACATCCGGGTGCAGTGCTACATTCAGGAACACATGGACAGGGCGTGTTCTAAATAGAGTCATAAAATCGATCACTACTGATAATAAACGCAATACTTATCGTGCATCAACATCCTATTTTGCTTTCTAGTGGCTAAAGTCACATTTTGAAAACGACCAGTGTAGCTAACTTCCAGTAGCTAGCTACCAACTTTGGTTTTAGCCAAGTTTAGCTAAGTGGTCAACTGGAAGATGACATGGTGTGTCTGGTTTGGACATGTATGTTTGAGATTGCTCGTCATAAAACCTAGCTACTACCGATAAATGTATTTGTATCATCCATAACATTTTCCAATCAGGTTCAGTCAATTGGCAGGAAAAAGGTTTGAAAGCTCATCTTTTTCTCTCGCACTATTACCGGGCGCGGTGGCCAAGTGGTAAGGCGTCGGTCTCGTAAACCGAAGATCGCGGGCTCGATCCCCGTCCGTGCCTCGGAAAGAAAGTCCAGGGTGGACACATTTTTAAACCGGACAGTTCCAACGTGATACTTCATGGTGATATTTGATATATATTTCAAACTCAATATGAAGTTAATGTGTTGATAAAACGTTTAAATCTCAACAATGCACAATGCAATAGTTATATGCTAAGACTTATCATACTTAAATGGTGTTCATCAAGACAAGAAGTTTGAGACATCAAGGTAAAAACAGGTTTATCGCTAAAACAAAATCTAGGAGACATCAAGGTAAAACAGTTTTATAGCTAAAAATCTTAAACTTTATTAGACGTTTATTTGGTAGGCCCCTCTTAATGACCACCAGTCGGCGCTCCAACTACAATAGCTAGACCAGTTAAGTAGCCCACTGAGATTTTACATACAGATCATATTAGAGAACAACCCTCACCAGACAATGACACATGGATGAAAGAAACGAAAACTAAACTAAAGACTGAGTTCTTGTCTATCTTTGTAAATATATATGTTTGTAAATATAGATCTTGTTTTCAATCCAATGCCCTAATAAACAGCCTGATAATATAAGCCTAAAATAAGAAAACATGGTTAGGCCAATCAACTTTATAACTTTATATTTTACTCAGAAACTTGATAAATCCTTATGGTATACGAAAACCTCGTTGTTCTGATGATTGTTTTGGAGGAGGAAGGTACAATAGTAACTTATTCCCCACACTTTTACGCACGAGAGTGCAGAGCCAAACCTTTCCATTTGGTGGCAATGGTTACTGCAAGATCTCAACGGTCTCCATGACTAGTCAGGCTGCTACCATGGTATTGTGTTCTTCTGGAGTGGCGCATGCATGGAGCTCGACGTACCTACTACCTAGTCACCACCACCAAGAATTCTAGAATTCCATTTTAGGGAGGGCCAGAAGAGGAAGCTCGCACCATGCGGCCCACACAGCACAGCCAGAGCCACGAGGTTTGGGCTACTGTCTCCAGCTGCTGCACGGGACGACCGGTCAGTACACACAGAGAGAGAGAGAGAGAGAGAGAGAGAGCAGGTGGGTTTATTTCCCCCCGGGTAACGTTACCGGTCTGGGACATACGGTAGCCTACTGCTTTTTTGTCAGGAATAACTTTAGGAGGATATTCAACTGTCTTTGGAGAGATGGGCCTATGTTCCATGCCGATACAGGCCATTCTGTAATCTGTTTCGTGTCTGACTGTGGACAATTAAAACTGTTTTTTTTTGGAGGATGACACAGACATTTTTCCTAAAGGATTTTACTCAAAATATTCAAGTCATATGGTAGATTGCGAAAGGGAACCCTGGGCGTGGGCTCTAGAACTCAAGAAGTATCCCCTCGTGTTCCAACTGTGTGCTTTGGAGAGTGCGCCCAACCTGTGCAGTGGCCTACTGTAGCTATGTAGATAAATAGGCCTACATGATGGGTAAGTTTGGGAGTAAGTTTTTTTTACTGTAGTTAACTGTTTCCCTTACCCTAACCCTAAATACTTCTGAGCTACAAAGAGAACAGGCACATTTCTCTCTCACCTGAACGCTGAAGTGTGAGAGCAAGACAGTTCACTTGAGGACAACAAGGTAATTTCAGTGGATAGATTAGCATAATGCAGAATGATAATTGTCTTTGCTTCACAACAATAGTTTTTTTGCGTTCAAAGCAACTTTACAGCTTTTTTAAAAAAAACAATTTTGAATGAATAAATAAAGTGTTAGTAGTACATTAAAGTAGACAAATACATAATCTATATAAAAAATACACTCTTCATATAACTAATTAAAATGCCTTTATTTGTATATTTGTTCAATGGAAACAAAGATTAAAAACTCTGATTAAAAACGAAGATTAAACAACGTTTTTAATCTTTGTTACCATTGAACATTGTCACACTCTGGCTCCGGGACTGTGTGTTAGAGCTAGGGTGTATTTCATTTGGTGGTGTTGGGTTGGGTGAGTTTCATTTGTTTTGTGTCTAGTGGTGATTGGTCTATGACTCCCAATCGGAGGTAACGAGTGTCAGCTGTCGGCTCGTTATCTCTGATTGGGAGCCATATATATTCTGTGTGTTTTCTCCTGTGGGTTGTGGGTTATTGTTCCAAGTTAAGGTATTGTTCCAGGTTCCGTATTTTTGTCTGTTGGACTTCACTATCGTCTTTTGTTGTTTTTCCGTGGTTGCTTTAATTAATAAAGTCATCATGTTCACTCGCAACGCTGCGTATTGGTCCGCTCCTTCAGACGATCGTGACAGAATAACCCACCATAAAAGGACCAAGCAGCGTAACAAGCGGCAACAGGACCTACCTACACAGGAGTTATGGACGCCTCCTAAGGATTTTTGGACATGGGAGGAGATTCGGGCTGGAAAGGGTCCTTGGGCACAACCAGAGGAATATCACCGCCCTCGTGAAGAGCTGGAGGCAGCCAAAGCCGAGAGGAGGTGGTATGAGGAGGCAGCAAGAAGGCGAGGCTGGAGGCCTGTGGACGAGAGGCAACCCCAAGAAATTTTTTGGGGGGGGCACATGGCTTGGGCGACTGGGCAGCAGGAGGCTGCCACAGGGAGAAAAGGAGAGAAGGCTAACGGAGTACGGGAGCCAGTGGCGAGTAGAAGGAGGGAAGTGTGTGTGGCACGGCGTGAAGGACTGATGTGTGTGGCCAGTCCGGTCCGGCCCGTTCCTGATCCTCGGTTGAGGCCAGTGGTGTGTGTTCCCGGTACGGACCGGCCTGTTCCTGCTCCAAGCACGTATCCTACGGGGTGCGTCACCAGCCCAGCCCGGCCTGTTCCTTCAGAGCCGTCCGCCAGACCGGAGCCGCTAGAGCCTTCTGCCAGACAGAATCATACACCTGCTATGGAATCAGCAGGAGCCGACGCAGCCTATGCTGGACTGGAGGCTCGGGTTCGTGACGGGCAGGAGCGGCTCATGCGGATGGGAGCCGCCCTGCTGGAGGTGATGACCACTCTCCGAGGCTGGGGTCCGCCTCCACCGCCAGCCGCCCAGCCAGCACCGTCAGCCAGCCATGAGCAGCCAGATCCGTCAGCCAACCATGAGCAGCCAGATCCGTCAGCCAGCCATGAGCAGCCAGATCCGTCAGCCAGCCATGAGCAGCCAGATCCGTCAGCCAGCCACGAGCAGCCAGATCCGTCAGCCAGCCATGAGCAGCCAGATCCGTCAGCCAACCACGAGCAGCCAGATCCGTCAGCCAACCATGAGCAGCCAGATCCGTCAGCCAGCCGCGAGCAGCCAGATCCGTCCAGCCAGCCATGAGCAGCCAGATCCGTCAGCCAGCCATGAGCAGCCAGATCCGTCAGCCAGCCATGAGCAGCCAGATCCGTCCAGCCAACCATGAGCAGCCAGATCCGTCAGCCAGCCATGAGCAGCCAGATCCGTCAGCCAGCCATGAGCAGCCAGATCCGTCAGCCAGCCATGAGCAGCCAGATCCGTCAGCCAGCCATGAGCAGCCGGATCCGCCAGAGCCGCCCAGCCAGGTTCCGCCAGAGCCGTCCAGCCAGGAACCGCCAGAGCCGTTCAGCCAGGATCCGCCAGAGCCGTCCAGCCAGGATCCGCCAGAGCCGTCCAGCCAGGATCCGCCAGAGCCGTCCAGCCAGGATCCGCCAGAGCCGTTTCAGCCAGGATCCGCCAGAGCCGTTCAGCCAGGATCCGCCAGAGCCGTCCAGCCAGGATCCGCCAGAGCCGTCCAGCCAGGATCCGCCAGAGCCGTCCAGCCAGGATCCGCCAGAGCCGTCCAGCCAGGATCCGCCAGAGCCGTCCAGCCAGGATCCGCCAGAGCCGTCCAGCCAGGATCCGCCAGAGCCGTTCAGGCCGGATCCGCCAGAGCCGTCCAGCCCGGATCCGCCAGAGCCGTCCAGCCCGGATCCGCCAGAGCCGTCCAGCCCGGATCCGCCAGCCAGCCAGGATCCGCCAGAGCCAGCCAGCCAGGATCCGCCTTTCAGTCCGGAGCTGCCCCTTAGTCCGGTACTGCCCCTTAGCCCGGTGCTGCCCCTTAGTCCGGTGCTGCCCCTTAGGCCGGTGCTGCCCCTTAGGCCGGTGCTGCCCCTTAGTCCGGTGCTGCCCCTTAGTCCGGTGCTGCCCCTTAGCCCGGTGCTGCCCCTTAGCCCGGTGCTGCCCCTTAGTCCGGTGCTGCCCCTGAGTCCGGTGATGCCTCTTAGTCCAGGGCTGCCCCTTAATCCTGTGGGGTTTAGTTGGGGGTGGTCATTGGGAGGAGGCTACCGAAGCAGGTTGTGACTGCGGTGGGGTGGGGATTACGACCGGGGCCAGAGCCGCCACCGGGACAGACGCCCACCCAGACCCTCCCCTAGACTGTATGCTGGTGCGCCCGGAGTGCGCACCTTTAGGGGGGGTACTGTCACACTCTGGCTCCGGGACTGTGTGTTAGAGCTAGGGGTGTATTTCATTTGGTGGTGTTGGGTTGGGTGAGTTTCATTTGTTTTGTGTCTAGTGGTGATTGGTCTATGACTCCCAATCGGAGGTAACGAGTGTCAGCTGTCGGCTCGTTATCTCTGATTGGGAGCCATATATATTCTGTGTGTTTTCTCCTGTGGGTTGTGGGTTATTGTTCCAAGTTAAGGTATTGTTCCAGGTTCCGTATTTTTGTCTGTTGGACTTCACTATCGTCTTTTGTTGTTTTTCCGTGGTTGCTTTAATTAATAAAGTCATCATGTTCACTCGCAACGCTGCGTATTGGTCCGCTCCTTCAGACGATCGTGACAAACATACAATACAAATAAATACATTTTAATTAGTTATATGAAGAGTGCCTTGGACCTCCTTTCTTTATGAAGACCAATTTACCCCTTTTACCAAAGAGCACCTTCTGTCTACCAAAACCTACAATTGTCTACCTTAGCAGCATATTCTGTCTACCAAAACCTACTGTTGTGTACCTTAGCAACACCCTCTGTCTACCAAAACCGACTGTTGTGTACCTTAGCAACACCCTCTGTCTACCAAAACCGACTGTTGTGTACCTTAGCAGCATCTTCTGTCTACCAAAACCTACTATTGTGTACCTTAGCAGCACCTTCTGTCTACCAAAACCTACTATTGTGTACCTTAGCAGCACCTTCTGTCTACCAAAACCTACTATTGTGTACCTTAGCAGCATCTTCTGTCTACTAAAACCTACTATTGTGTACCTTAGCAGCACCTTCTGTCTACCAAAACCTACTATTGTGTACCTTAGCAGCATCTTCTGTCTACTAAAACCTACTATTGTGTACCTTAGCAGCACCTTCTGTCTACCAAAACCTACTATTGTGTACCTTAGCAGCATCTTCTGTCTACTAAAACCTACTATTGTGTACCTTAGCAGCACATCCCTTCCTTCTGTTTTCTACATAATCTACATAGTTTAATTCAGTAAATAGATCATTAGTGTGGGTCAATAATAGCCATGTTTTAGCCGTTGTTCCATTGTTCCTGGTGTGTCAGAGGGTGGGTCTTTGTGGGCAAGGTGAGTAGTGTACACTCCTCTCAACTGGCCTACAAAGTCCCAGTTTCTGGCCCGCAAGATCACCCAGTTCATCTGAACTTGTATAGCCACAATGTGACACCCCTGGAGCAGTTTAGGGTTCAAGTGCCTTGCTCAAGGGCACAGCGGCAGGAGATGGCATACTAGGATACCTAGAATCCCACTAAATGTTTTCCTGTCTGACTTGTGAATTCCTGTGTGTATGTGTGTGTGTGTGTGTGTATGTGTGCACGTAGGAGTGTGTGTGTGTGACTGTGTGTGTGTGTGTGTGACTGTGTGTGTGTGTGTGTGTGTGTGTGTGTGTGTGTGTGTGTGACTGTGTGTGTATCCATGTGGTGCTACTGCTCCAGGCCCTGAATGTTTAGCTGAGAACGTCAGTGACTATATCTGTGTCTGATCCTCATCAACAGCTCAATAGTTCTCACACCTAGAAATACTTGATTCATTTGCAATAAGACCCTCCACACGCACACATCCGCGCACGCAGGGTGCTAAACCCATCAGGATGTTTTCGCACTAACATTAATCACGTTTTAAAATAGATTACCACAATCTCAGGCTGAGGGAATGTGTGATTTGTGATGGACTTATATTAACTCCAATATTAGGATGTCACTCATACAGTCGGCGTATACTGAGGATATGACTAAGTTGTTGATTTGATGACATATGGTTCATCCCAAATAGCACCCTATTCCCTATGTAGTGCACTACTTTTGACCAGGGCCCATACGTCCCAAATGGCACCCTATTCCCTATGTGCCCTGGTCTAAAGTAGTGCACTACAGAGAATAGGGTGCCATGTAGTATATACTGAGCTGAAGTTGTCACAAGGTAGTTGTTGATTTGAGGACGTGCAGTAGGTTATTTAAAGGGCCAGCGGTTCCCTGACCAGGGATCACAACAATGAACCACACAGGGTTTTGGTTTGGAATGTTAGTGCAGTAAACAGAAGGAAAAAAAACTGAATAACTTTGACCTGTTGGAAACTTTTTTTATGAAAGGCATATTCTTCGTCTTACTTCATCAAGTGGAGTAGAGATGTTCAAAAAGAAGAAGGATGTAATAATTACATTTAGATTTTACAATTAAATCCTATAATTGAATTTTCCTTTATCAGATTATGCTAATTAGATAACAAACATATTTCCCTTGAGAGTGTGGAGTTTTTTTTTCTGAATAATGTTATTTTCTTATTTTCATCATTATATGTAACCACTATGGACTCTAAAGTCATACCAAAAGACTAAGAAATGGGACCCAGTGTCTCTCTGCTTGGCACTCAGCATTAAGGAGACAGATTGGGGGTAAGGCTCTGCTATAGACTAGCGTCCTGTCCAGGCTATGTACATCAAGCTGCCTCACGCTTACTTGTCCAAAGCTTATTACTTTACTTTTACACCTGTACAATGAGTTCTGTGTAGCTGTCACCTGTCCAGTTTAGAGTCAGTAGAGGAAAGAAGACACGAAGGAAGGAAGGAAGGAAAGAAAGAAAGAAAGAAAGAAAGAAAGAAAGAAAGAAAGAAAGAAGGAAGGAAAGAAGGTTGGAACCAGGGCCTTGCTCTAATGGAGTCAATGCCGGGATTCAATCCGATCACGCTTTGTCCGCAATGCACGTTTTAAAGGCAATGTTCCCGCATGCGCGGAGACCACATTCATGGTAAACACTGCATATGTTGGCTCAATCGGAAATTACATGTAAATGGAGCGTTGTCCAAATGTAATCCCAGCCTTAGACTGGTGTAGCTAGTAGTGAGCTAGGGTCTAGGGAACATGCTGGTGTAGCTAGTAGGGAGCTAGGGTCTAGGGAACATGCTGGTGTAGCTAGTAGGGAGCTAGGGTCTAGGGAACATGCTGGTGTAGCTAGTATGGAGCTAGGGTCTAGGGAACATGCCTAATGGATGGTGATGGGATGGTGAAGGATCTGGGCTGGAGACCAACACTGTAACTGCTGATTAGACCTGTGATACTAACCAGTGTTCTGATCTGGGCTGGAGACCAACACTGTAACTGCTGATTAGAACTGTGATATTAAACAGTGTTCTGATCTGGGCTGGAGACCAACACTGTAACAGCTGATTAGACCTGTGGTATTAAACAGTGTTCTGATCTGGGCTGGAGACCAACACTGTAACTGCTGATTAGACCTGTGATATTAAACAGTGTTTCTGGCATCGTTTGCTCTGGTCTGGTCCATTACCTCTCCAACAACATGGCTACAGATCCAGGCAGATATTGCGTCCCAAATGGCACCCTATATAGTTCTCTGCGTTACTTCTGGCCATGGCCCATAGAGACGCAGTCAGAGACTGAGTCAGTTAGCAGCTTCCCCAAGACGTTGTCTTTTCTCAGGGATGTGATTGACAACATGTAGAAGATGACCTGTCAAACTTCTCTGATGAGACAGAGATGTAAGAAATATCACTGCTCCTTTGCTGAGGTCTGAGAACCAGAGATTCCAGATGAATCAGGAAAACCACATCTCTGGTTGTCTTAGTGATCATCTGGGGTAACAGAGTCTAGGTGAATGGTCAGGTGGTTGTTAGTAGTCATGTGGGGTAACACAGAGTCTAGGAGAATGGTCAGGTCCTGAATCTCGAGGTGTCAGGAGGTTACTGCCGATGATGGATGGCTAGCCAGAAATGGCTCGACTCTAGCCCGATGGACGGTGTGTGTTCTGAACGGGCCGGAATCTGGCCCGATGTTGTTCTGAGGTTGCCAATGTTATTGACCTACAGTGAGTGTTTTAATTTAACACAGATGCTAAATGGGGTAGAAAGGGTTTCTTCTTACTGTGAGAACATGGTTGAACCCATTCACCCTCGTTTTAAACGGCCCCTGTGGAATCCCAGCATGCCAACTCTAACTAACCCAGGTCGGTTTTTATAATAGCAATTTAAAAACCTCTGGCATGCACTCTGGAGCGGGGGAGACTAAGTACTCTCTCCTCTCCTCTCTCTCCCTCTCTCTCTCTACTCTCTACTATCTCTCTTTCTCTACTCTCTCTCTCTCTCTTTCTATACTCTCTCTCGCTTTCTATACTCTCTCTCGCTCGCTCTCTCTTTCGCTTTCTATACTCTCTCTCTCTCTCTCTCTCTCTCTCTCTCTCGCTCTCTCGCTCTCTCTCTCTCTACTCTCTCTATCTCTATACTCTCTCTCGCTCGCTCTCTCTTTCGCTTTCTATACTCTCTCTTTCTATACTCTCTCTCTCTCTCTCGCTTTCTATACTCTCTCTTTCTCTCTCTCTCTCTCTCTCTCTCTCTCTCTCTCTCTCTCTCTCTCTCTCTTTCTATACTCTCTCTCTCGCTTTCTATACTCTCTCTCGCTCTCTCTCTCTTTCTCTACTCTCTCTCTCTCTCTATCTCTTTCTATACTCTCTCTCGCTCTCTCTCTCTCTACTCTCTCTATCTCTATACTCTCTCTCGCTCGCTCTCTCTTTCGCTTTCTATACTCTCTCTTTCTATACTCTCTCTCTCTCTCTCTCGCTTTCTATACTCTCTCTTTCTCTCTCTCTCTCTCTCTCTCTCTCTCTCTCTCTCTCTCTCTCTCTCTCTCTCTCTCTCTCTCTCTCTCTTTCGCTCTCTCTGAATTTCAATTCAATTCAATTCAATTTAAGGGCTTTATTGGCATGGGAAACGTATGTTAACATTGCCAAAGCAAGTGAAGTAGATAGTAAACAAAAGTGAAATAAACAATAAATAACGGTAAACATTACACTCAGAAGTTCCAAAAGAATAAAGACATTTCAAATGTCATATTATGTCTATATACAGTGTTGTAACAATGTGCAAATAGTTTAAGTACAAAAGAGAAAATAAATAAACATAAATATGTGTTGTATTTACAATGGTGTTTGTTCTTCACTGGTTGCCCTTTTCTTGTGGCAACAGGTCGCAAATCTTGCTGCTGTGATGGCACACTGTGGTATTTCACCCAGTAGATAAGGGAGTTTATCAAAATTGAATTTGTTTTCGAATTCTTTGTGGATCTGTGTAATCTGAGGGAAATATGTGTCTCTAATATGGTCATACATTTGGCAGGTTAGGAAGTGCAGCTCAGTTTCCACCTCATTTTGTGGTCTCTCTCTCTCTCTCTCTCTCTCTCTCTCTCTCTCTCTCTCTCTCTCTCTCTCTCTCTCTCTCTCTCTCTCTCTCTCTCTCTCTCTCTCTCTTTCTTTCTCTACTCTCTGTCTCTTTCTCTCTATTTATCTCTCTCTCTCTACTCTCTCTCTCTTTCTCTCCACTCTTTCTTTCTCTCCTTTATCCTTCCATCAACTCTCTCTCTCTACCTCTCTCATTCTTTCTCCCTCTCTTTCTTTCTCTTCTCTCTCTCTCTCTCTCTCTCTCTCTCTCTCTCTCTCTCTCTCTCTCTCTCTCTCTCTCTCTCTCTTTTGCTCTCTCTCTCCCCCTTTCCCCCTCTTTCTCTCTCCCCCTCTCACCCTCTCTCTCGCTCTCTCCCCCTCTCTCTATCTATCTCTCTCTCTCTCTCTCTCTCTCTCTCTCTCTCTCTCTCTCTCTCTCTCTCTCTCTCTCTCTCTCTCTCTCTCTCTCTCTCTCTCTCTCTCTCTCTACCTCTCTCTCTCTCTCTCTGCTAACACTCTACCTCCCTCTAACTCTCATTCTCTATTTCCCTATTTTCTCTCCATCTTTCACTGCTCCCTCCCTCCATCTCCTCTCCATCTTTCACTGCTATCTCCCTCCTCTCCTCCCTTTCTTAACTCAAACCTCTTGGTTTGTTGGACAGTTGAAGGCATTTTCCTGTAACGTCCAGACTCCATGAGCTATACACTCTTAGACAACAAGGTGCTGTCTAGAACCGGGTGTCCCCATTGAATAACCCTTTTTGGTTCCAGGTAGAACCCTTTTGGTTCCAGCTAGAACCCTTTGGGTTTCATGTAGAACCCTTTCCATAGAGGGTTCTACATGGAACCCAAAAGAGTTCTTCCTGGAACCAAACAGCTCCTGTTCACAGACACACACACACACACCGAGCCAATGAGGCCTGAGGCTGAAGGAGAGGGAGAAATGGATGCAGAAGGAGAGGAAGAGAGAAGAGGAGCCAAAAGACTGCAGGAAAAGTAAGGGGCTTTTAGGGGCAGCTGTGTTTTATTAACCCAGTCATAATGCCCCTAAAAATCCTTATTGCTCTTGCACTTTCCAGCAGCAACATGTCTCTGTGGATTGGTACAGGATAGCCTTACTGGAACGTTGTAGTGATGTTGTATTTGTATTTATTATGGATCCCCATTAGCTGCTGCCAAGGCAGCAGCTACTCTTCCTGGGGGGGGTCCAGAAAAATTAAGGCAGTTATACAATTTTAAAAACATTATAATACATTCATAACAGATTTCACAACACACTAAGTGTGTGCCCTCAGGCCCCTACTCCACTACCACATATCTACAACACAAAATCCATGTGTACGTGTGTGTATAGTGCGTATGTTATCATGTGTGTGTATGCATGTGTCTGTGCCTATGTTTGTGTTGCTTCACAGTCCCCGCTGTTCCATAACGTATATTTTGACCTGTTTTTTAAATCTAATTTTACTGCTTGCATCAGTTACTTGATGTAGAATAGAGTTCCATGTAGTCATGGTTCTATGTAGTACTGTGCGCCTCCCATAGTCTGTTCTGGACTTGGGGACTGTGAAGAGACCTCTGGTGGCATGTCTTGTGGGGTATGCATGGGTGTTTGAGCTGTGTGCTAGTCATTTAAACAGACAGCTCGGTGCATTCAACATGTCAATACCTCTCACAAATACAAGTAGTGATGAAGTCAATCTCTCCTCCACGTTGAGCCAGGAGAGATTGACATGCATATTATTAATGTTAGCTCTCTGTGTACATCCAAGGGCCAGCCGTGCTGCCCTGTTCTGAGCCAATTGCAAAGTCCCTCTTTGTGGCACCTGAACACACGACTGAACAGTAGTCCAGGTGCGACAAAACTAGGGCCTGTAGGACCTGCCTTGTTGATTGTGCTGTTAAGAAGGTAGAGCGGCGCTTTATTATGGACAGACTTCTCCCCATCTTAGCTACTGTTGTATCAATATGTTTTGACCATGACAGTTTACAATCCAGGGTTACTCCAAGCAGTTTAGTTGAGGTTTAGGGTTTAGTGAATGATTTATCCCAAATACAATTATTTTAGTTTTAGAAATATTTACAACTAACTTATTCCTTGCCACCCATTCTGAAACTAACTGCAGCTCTTTGTCAAGTGTTGCATTCATTTCAGTCGCTGTAGTAGCTGACGTGTATAGTGTTGAGTCATCCGCATACATAGACACACTGGCTTTACGCAAAGCCAGTGGCATGTCGTTATTAAAGATTTTAAAAAGTAAGGGGCCTAGAGAGCTGCCCTGGGGAATTCCTGATTCTACCTGGATTATGTTGGATAGGCTTCCATTAAAGAACACCCTTTGCGTTCTGTTAGACAGGTAACTATGAAAAGTATGAAAAACAAAACAAAAAATGTATGCACTAACTGTAAAGTCGCTCTGGATAAGAGTGTCTGCTAAATGACTAAAATGTAAATGTAAATGTAACTCTTTATCCACAATATAGCAGGGGGTGTAAAGCCATAACACATACGTGGCTGATTGGTCGGCTATTTGAGCCAGTAAAAGGGGGCTTTACTATTCTTAGGTAGTGGAATTACTTTTGCTTCCCTCCAGGCCTGAGGGCACACACTTTCTAGTAGGCTTAAATTGAAGATATGGCAAATAGGAGTGGCAATATCGTCCGCTATTATCCTCAGTAATTTTCCAAGTTGTCAGACCCAGGTAGGTTGTCATTGATAGACAACAATAATGTTTTCTCTTCCACACTCACTTTACGGAATTCAAAATTACAATGCTTGTCTTTCATAATTTGGTCAGATATACTTGGATGTGTAGTGTCAGCGTTTGTTTGCTGGCATTACATGCCTAAGTTTGCTAATCTTGCCAATGAAAAAAATCCTTAAAGTAGTTGGCAATATCAGTGGGTTTTGTGATGAATGAGCCGTCTGATTCAATGAATGATGGAGCTGAGTTTGCCTTTTTGCTCAAATTTTCATTTAAGGAGCTCCAAAGGACCACACTGAAAACACACACACACGCACACACACATGCACACACAGAAGCACACACACACACCACTGATTTATACATTGTGACAGAAACTACTTGGAATTCATCTCAAACATTCTCTGTGTAATTACTCTACAGAGACAATCCCCAAAGACATTGGCTGTTTCCAAATAGAACCCTATTCCCTACGTAGTGCACTACTTTTGACCAGGACCCCCATAGGGAATAGGGTGTCATTTAAGATGCAGCCATGCTTTCAACACTAAAGTAGACTAGAGAGTAATGTGCTTTAATTTTGGACTGTCTTTTTTTAATCAACATTTTGTAACTTCTCCTTACACAGGGACACGTTATGTTCTTGGCCGTACATTCACTGTTGTTACAGTAACCATAGAGATCCTGTTGTTACAGTAACGCATAGAGATACTGTTGTTACACTAACCCATAGAGATCCTGTTGTTACAGTAACCCTTAGAGATCCTGTTGTTACAGTAACCCATAGAGATCCTGTTGTTACAGTAACGCATAGAGATCCTGTTGTTACAGTAACCCATAGAGATCCTGTTGTTACAGTAACCCATAGAGATCCTGTTGTTACAGTAACCCACAGAGATCCTGTTGTTATATAATTTAGTATGTTATGTGTAGCAAATATGTAGTATTCTGATGAAAGCCATCTGGGCCAAAACGTCAATGTGTTGTTGGATTGGAAATTAATAAAATTATCTGTTTTAAAAATGAGTGAGTTGTGCCTGGTATCTTCTATTATTGTCCTGTGTGTGAGCAGTTCTATACAGTTCTATACAGTTCTATACAGTTCTATACAGTTCTATATAGTTATATATAGTTATAAACAGTTATAAACAGTTCTATACAGTGCTATGCAGTTAAACAGTTCTATACAGTTCTATATCGTGGAGCTCCGCCCCATAGGGGAGCTCTGCTCCTATTGGTTTACCCTCTGCCCTAAGGCAGCATCAGCCTGAGACAAAATTATGCACACACCTGCAGCCAATAGGAGTACAGGTGTCCCTATAAGAGGGGATGCCTCCCCTCAATCTGCCTCCCTTTATCTTCAGCGACTGGACTAGACTGAAGAAGCCAAGAAGAGACGAAGAGAAGACTCAGGACGAAGAAAACGCAGTCGATTTTCCAGATCATCGACGTCGTCCTACAATGAGCACACCAAGCTTATCCATAGGGTGAGTATTTAACAAAAGCTATTTTCAGAGCTCAATGTCGCTGTTCCCCTTGGTGGCTGTCACCCCCCCCGACATATGTTTCGTGGGTCGAGGGACACAGCACGCCAGGGACGGCCTCATTAATCCCCCACTATGCGCCAGCTGCGCCCTCCTTTTTTGAAGGAGTGGAAGCAGCGTTGGGCATTTTTAGGGAGGATATTCCTCTTGAGGATGTGCTGTCAGTGTTAGTCTCAGCTTCTGAGGCATCATCTGAAGGCGCTGACTCAGGAGATGACAGGGCTATTGGGGAAGAAATGAATATTCTATTGGAACAATTCATTACACTGACCCAGATGTTTAACACCCCTTTTCCTTCAGGAAATTGTGAGGTCATTACATCCCTGGATGATGACGCCACAGCCTCTCTGTGCTCTGAATTCTCAGGTCTCATTGAGTGGGCTGCTAAACAGCGGGAGATTAAGCTGCCCCCCATTCCCTCCAACCGGAAGTGGATATGATGAAGGGCGGCCGTTACTCTCGCTACAGCTTGGCGTCAGACGGCGGCCTCCAGCAGCAAGGGAGCGGGCCTCACCCCCCTGCAGCACCAGAGGTGCCGGCGAGAGAGGTCATTAAAGCGTCATCCTGGCATCACCCGAAGGGTGGCCAGAAGAGACGCCGTTTATGACAGGCGAGGGGGAGAGAACGGAAGACGGCGCAGCGCCTGCTGTGACCGAGCCCACTGTCCCCCCCCACCCTACCGTTGAGTGTATGGAGGAGAATGTTTTTGTTGATGTGTGTAATAAAGAGTTGGCTCTACTTGACACTGTCAAAAAAGAGCCCCTTTTCCATAATACATCCGAGAGCGTTCGACCTTCCTCACTCTCGCTCTCTCTCTTACCACTATGAGTGCAGCTCAGCCCACCATGGTGCGTTGCTGAACGCACACATAAGGCAGGTATATAAAAGGTATTAAGTGTACCTTATAAAGACCTCACTTTACAGACTCCTAGGAGTGCTGTAGTGAGTGTCTCACATAGCAGGCTGCAGTCTCAGCCAGATAATGGCATGATGACGCGACCGCTATTCGGGACGGCGCTCTGTCTCAGGCTAACGCCTCAGTCAGTGCAGTTCAGACCCGTGCTGCGTTCACGGAGGGCCTGATTACTACGGTTACTGGCGTAACCAACGTATCGGCGCCCCGTTTCTCTCAGAACGCGCTGATAATAACCACATTGGGGATGGCGCACTATCACAGACTAAGGTCTCTGTTAGTACGACCCAGACCCATGCTGCGTTCAAGAAGGGCCCGATTACCACGGTCACGAAGGTGCCCAGTGTATCGGCGCCCCCCACCTTTTCTGAACGCGCCCAGGCTCACCACACTGAGTGTAGTTCAGCCCACCAGAGGTGCAGAGCTGAACGCACACAGGAGGTGAAAGGAGGAATAATACCTAGACGCCGTCTTGGTTTATCTCAAAGAGACCTCACATTACAGACTCCAAGGAGTACTGTAGTGAGTGCCTCTCATAGCAGGCTGCAGTCTCAGTCAGGAGACATGATGACGCAGCCGCTAGTTGGGGAAGGCGCACTATCGCAGACTAAGGTCTCGGTTAGTGCGATTCAGACCCATGTTGCGTTCACGGAGGGCCCGATTACCACGGTCACGAAGGTGCCCAGTGTATCGGCGCCCCCACTTCTTTCTGAACGCGCTAATACTCACCACACTGAGCGTAGTTCAGCCCATCAGAGGTGCAGAGCTGAACGCACACAGGAGGTGAAGGGAGGAAAGATACCAAGACACCGTCTTGGCTTATCTCAAAGAGACCTCACATTACAGACCCCAAGGAGTACTGTAGTGAGTGTCTCTCATAGCAGGCTGCAGTCTCAGTCAGGAGACATGATGACGCAGCCGCTATTTGGGGATGGCGCACTATCGCAGACTAAGGTCTCGGTTAGTGCGATTCAGACCCATGCTGCGTTCACGGAGGGCCCGCTTACCACGGTCACGAAGGTGCCCAGTGTATCGGCGCCCCCACTTTCCTTTGAACGCGCTAATACTCACCACACTGAGCGTGACTCAACCCACCAGAGGTGCAGAGTTGAACACACACAGAAGGTGAAGGGTAAGACGGTATCAAGGCGCCGCCTTGTGTTACCTCATAGAGACCTCATATTACAGACTTCGAGGAGTATTGTAGTGAGTGGCTCTAATAACGGTTTGCAGTCACCTACGATGATGCAATCGCTTGCTGGGGATGGTGCCCTGTTGCAGGCTGTGGCCTCGGTCAGTGCAATTCAGACCCACGTTGCGTTCACGGAGGACAGGAATACGACGGTTACAGGTTTAACTGACGTTTCTGCCCCCCCTTTTGGTTCAGAACGCACTAATGTTTCCTCTCCCTTTTTTGGGAGGCCCGCCTTGGGCTGTTCCACCACCTCAGTGTTGGAGAACAGCGGCGGCAAGGGCCATAGAGGAATACAGGTCCTTCCTACTGGATGCACCACAGCTTCGTGCTCAGCCGCTTTCTCTGCATTGCTGGCAGTGGCGAAGAAGCTGCACCCCTCACGCTGGCTAGAACAGACGTTGCAGAAGGGTTATGCTCTCCAATTCCACCGACCCCACCCCGTTCAGGGAGTGGTGGAGACGGTGATGAAAACGCCAGACAAAGTGGCCGCTCTGATGACAGAGATTACGGAACTTTTTGGCGAAGGAGGCGGTGACAGTAGTTCCCCCGGGAGCAAAGGAACAAAGGGCTATATTCACCTTATTTCCTAGTGCCCAAAAAGACGGGGGAGTGAGGCCGATTTTGGACTTACGCATTCTCAACGAGAGCATAACCAAACGGCCCTTCCGAATGCTAACGACAAAACGTCTGCTGGAATGTGTCCAGAGAGGGGACTTTTGTACGAGCATAGACCTAAAGGACGCGTACTTTCATGTGCCGGTTCAGCCGCGTCACAGGAAGTTTCTGCGGTTCGCCTTTCAAGGGGTGGCGACGAATACACGAGGATGCCATTTGGGTACGCCCTGGCACCTCGCACATTTTCCAAGTGTGTGGAGGCGGCATTGGAACCGTTGCGTCGTCAGGGAATACGGCTACTAGCCTACCTGGACGATCTACTGGTTCTCGCCCCGTCAGCAGAGCTGGCGATCACTCACACAACACAGACAGTGATGCATCTCACAAGTCTGGGGTTTGCTGTGAATTGGAAAAAGAGCGCGCCCTGGCCCACTCATCAGATTGTCTACCTGGGGATACAGCTAGACACTGTGAGGATGAGGGCTCGAATTTCGGACCCCGAAGGGTAGCCTTGTTGCTAGCCCTGAGGAAGTGTCGATTCGAATCACACGGTGACGGGCGCTGTCGATCATGTCACTTTTGGGTCTCATGTCGTCAGCCCACTCTGTGGTTCCGCTGGGACTCCTGCATATGCGCAGGATGCAGCGATGGTTCGCCCAACCAAGACTAGACCCATTGCGTCAACGTCATCGGTTGGTGGTGCTTCCCCTCTCGCTCAGTGCAGATCTGAACTATTGGAGAAACCCGCGCGTTCTCACGCACGGAGTCCCGATAGGAAAGGTGTCCTCTCACATCCCAGTATTCACGGATGGGGAGGGACATGTCAGGGACATGTCAGACCCAAGCGATAGGAGGTGTGTGGCCTCAATCAGGTCGTCATATCAACCTCTTGGAGTTGGAAACGGTTCGACTGGTTCTGACCCACTTCGCGTCTACCCTTCGGGGTCGCGATGTGCTGGTCTGGTCAGACAACCGGACCACAGTAGCTCACATAAATCGCCAGGGAGGAGTCAGGTCTCCTGCTCTCCATCGGGCGGCAGAGGAATTGTGGCTGTGGGCTCACGAGCACCTTCGCTCATTGAGAGCAGCACACATTCCGGGCTACTTGAACGTAGGAGCAGACCTCATGTCAAGAGGGGGTCCTCGAGAGCGACGAGTGGTGTCTGCATCCGGACATTGTTCTCCAGATTTGGGAACAATTCGGGAGAGCCGAGGTGGACCTATTCGGCGTCCACGCGTGAACGCGCAATGTCCTCTGTGGTTCTCTCTGAGGGAACAGGACGAACCGCCACTGGGAAGGGGACGCCTTTGCGCACCAACCGTGGCCGAGAGTTCTCCTGTATGCATTCCCTCCGCTGTCCTGCATTCTCCCACTGCTAGCCAGGGTGAGGTCAGGTGGGCTGTCAGTGATACTGATAGCGCCCGATCGCCCGGGGGCTCCTTGGTTTGCGGAGATGAGTCAGATGTTGATTGCGCCACCTTGGCCAATTCCACATCGACGGGACGCGTTGTCTCAGGCGGGAGGCACGATAGGGAAATTGCCCATAATCGGCCAACCACTGAAGGCCTGGCTGCTGAGAGGGACAGGCTAGAGCGCCGTGGGTTATCTGATGCAGTGATCAGGACCATACAGGGTTCACGTGCCAGTTCCACTTCTAAGATGTATGCCGGTAGATGGAACATGTTTTCACGATGGTGTGTCACACAAGGTGTAGACCCCATGAGCTGTCAGGTGGAGAGTATTCTCTCTTTACTACAGCTCATGTTTGATAAGCAAAAATCGCCTGCCACTATTAGGGTGTTTGCAGCAGCGATTTCAGCTTGTCATGAGGGGTTTGGCAGAGACAATGTCTTTAGCCACCCTCTAGTGAAACGCTTCCTATTAGGAACGCGGCGACTTAGGCCAACACCTAGAGTCACGCTTCCTCAGTGGGATTTGGCTTTGGTACTCGAAGCGATATGTAAGTCGCCGTTCGAGCCATTGAATCAAATACCCCTCAAGATGCTGTCTATTAAGACAGCACTGTTGCTCGCTTTGACTACAGCTAAGCGGGTCAGTGATTTGTGTGCTCTTTCGACGAGACCTTACTGCCTGGCCATCAATGGTGACCTGAGCAGAGCAGTGTTACGTCCTAACCCGGCATTTGTGCCGAAGGTTATTAAGAGTTCATATAGGTCACAGACCGTGGAGCTGTGGGCTTTTTCTCCTCCTCCTTATAGAGAGAGGAGTGAGGAAAAGCTCCATCGCCTGTGCCCGGTACGCGTTTGGGCGTGTTACGTCGAGCGCACAGCAGCGATTAGGTCATCGCCTCAGTTGTTTGTGTGTCACGGTGCGGCTGCACTAGGTAGACCACTTTCAAAACAGCGGTTGTCTCACTGGCTTTGTGAAGGCATTGAGACAGCTTATGAGGCAGCGGGGCGGCAATTGCCTCAGGGTATCAGAGCTCACTCCACTCGTGGAGTAGCGGCTTCTACTGCCCTTTTCAGAGGAACAGGGGTAGAGGATATCTGTAGAGCAGCATCATGGTCGACGCCGTCTCCATTTATCCGTTTCTATCTCTTAGATATGTCTTCTAACTCTCTGGCTCGATCTGTACTCAGCGTGGCTGAAGGGAGATCTTGAGCAAGAAAGAGAAGAGAAGCAGGACTGTGGACACAGGTTTCCATCAGGTCCGCTTTGGTTAGGAAGACGTGTTTTTGACAGATGTGTTTTCTAACTCTTTTGGCTCGGTCTGTACTCAGCATAGCTGAAGGGAGATCTTGAGCTAGGAAGAGAGAAAAAAGCAGGACTATGGACAAGGTTTCCATCAGGTCCGCTTTGGATAAGAAAACATATTTTGTGGCATGACTCCTGACTGACAGGTTCAGTACAGTAGAGGCATGCGTTGATTGACAGAATGTGAGGTCATCTATCTGCTTGTTCAGTTTAGTATGACCCATGTTTTGTTCCTGCCCACTAATCTTTGGGATTCCATTGAGTGAGTGAGGCGGTCTACCGCGTTCACAATGTAGAGTGACACTTTGTGTCATTCCATTAGTGGTCGGTAGTGTTTTCACAGGATATTGAGGCACATCTATCTGCTAGTACAGAGTAGAATGGCTTCTATTCTGGTGATCTGCCCACTAGTCATTGGCATTGCCATTGGACTAGGTGGGGCGGGTTTTTAACCGATGACGCGGTATATTGTGACGCCCGTATGGGTTTTTAGTTGCAGTACTGCGGGACTTGGTCGCAGCCATTGCTAGGCCTGACCTTTTCGTTTCGATGGGAAGTGTTGGGCTCGGCAGGGAGTACATTTTGGAGCGCTACGCTCCGCCTTAAACCAATAGGAGCAGAGCTCCCCTATGGGGCGGAGCTCCACGATTTAGAACGATTAGTTACCGGAGTGTAACTCCAGTTCTATGAGTGGAGCGGAGCCCCATAGGACTTAAGGCCCTGCCGACCCTCTCTAGTCTCGCTGAAGATAAATATCTCGGGAGGCAGATTGAGGGGAGGCATCCCCTCTTATAGGGACACCTGTACTCCTATTGGCTGCAGGTGTGTGCATAATTTTGTCTCAGGCTGATGCTGCCTTAGGGCAGAGGGTAAACCAATAGGAGCAGAGCTCCCCTATGGGGCTCCGCTCCACTCATAGAACTGGAGTTACACTCCGGTAACTAATCGTTCTATACAGTTATAAACAGTAATAAACAGTTCTATACAGTGCTATACAGTTATAAACAGTTCTATACAGTTATAACTGTTCTATACAGTTATATACAGTTCTATACAGTTATAAACAGTTCCAAACAGTTCTATACAGTTATAAACAGTTATAAACAGTTATAAACAGTTATTGTTTATGTGTCTGTGGGTGCATCTTCAACTGAATGAGTGTTTTACTTGGGCTCTCCTACAGTGCCTTCAGAAAGTATTTACACCCCTTGACCTTTTCCACATTTTGTTGGGTTACAGCCTGAATTTAAAATGGATGAAATTAGATTTTTTGTCACTGGCCTATACACAATACCCCATAATGTCAAAGTGGAATTATGTTTTTCGAAATATTTATAAATTCATCACAAATAAAAAGCTGAAATGTCTTGAGTCAATAAGTTCAGGAGTAAAAATGTGCTTAACAAGTCACATAATAAGTTGCATGGACTCACTCTGTGTGCATTAATAGTGTTTATCATGATTTTTGAATGACTACCTCATCTCTGTACCCCACACATACAATTATCTGTAAGGTCCCTCAGTCGAGCAGTGAATTTAAAATACAGATTCAATCACAAAGACCAGGGAGATTTTCCAATGCTTCGCAAAGGGCACCTATTGGTAGATGGGTAAACATGAAAAAAGCAGACATTGAATAGCTCTTTGAGCATAGTGAAGTTATTAATTACTCTTTCGATGGAATATTAATACACCCAGTCACTACAAAGATACAGGCGTCCTTCCTAACTCAGTTGCTGGAGAGGAAGGAAACCGCTCAGGGATTTCACCATGAGGCCAATGGTGACTTTAAAACAGTTACAGAGTTTAATGGCTGTGATAGGAGAAAACTGCGGATGGATCAACAACATTGTAGTTACTCCACAATACTAACCTAAATGACAGAGTGAAAAGAAGAGAACCTGTAAAGAATAGAAAATATTCCAAAACATGCATCCTGTTTGTAACAAGGCACCAAAGTAAAACTGCAAGAAATGTGGCAAAGCAATTAACTGAATACAAAGTGTTATGTTTGTGGCAAATCCAATAAAACACAATACTGAGTACCACTCTCCATATGTTCAAGCATAGTGGTGGCTGCATCATGTTATGGGTATGCTTGTAATCTTTAAGGACTGGGGAGTTTTTCAGGATAAAAAAAGAAACAGAATGGAGCTAAGCACAGGCAAAATACTAGAGGAAAACCGGGTTCAGTCTGCTTTCCACCAGACATGAATTTGCGAGATGAATTGACCTTTCAGCAGGACAATAACGTAAAACAAAAGGCTAAATCTACCCTGGAGTTCTTACCAAGAAGACCGTGAATGTTCCTGAGTGGCCGAGTTACAGTTTTGATTTAAATCTGCTTGAAAATCTATGGCAAGACTTTCAGATTGTTGTCTAGCAATGATCAACTACCAATTTGACAGAGCTTGAAGAATTTTGAAAATAATAATGGGCAAATATTGTACAATCCAGGAATGCAAAGCTCATAGACTTACCCTGAAAGACTCACAGCTGTAATCACTGCCAAAGGTGATTCTAACTCAGGGCACTGACTCATGGCACTGTATATCATAACTGCTATGTATTGGCTGGTCTGGCAGAGAGACAGAAGCTATGACTCCCAGCCTACCACAGTCTCCCAGAGAGGTGGAGATGAGGTGGTGGTATGCTGTGTCACCTCTCTCTCTTCCATAAACATACACACCCATTCCCAGCTTTTCATCTGGTCACACACACGTGCGCTTACACACCCACACGGTTACATACACACACACACACACACACCTATTCCCAGCTTCTCGTCTCGTCAGGGGCTTCCCGGGCCTCCGGTGGGAATGCTGTGTGTGTATGTGTGTGCAGTGCATGCTGGAGGACTAGGCTGGGAACGCCAGAAAGAGGATGACTGAAGCCTATAGGCCAGGCCTACTCCACTCCCAAAGGATGTCCCATCATGACTGACTGGGACTGGATCCTTAGTCATTTTATATATGGAATGCCGACTTGTTCCGTGGATGGGCGACTTTCCACTCTACTCTTAACACTGTACTGCACACCCATCAACATTTCCACTCGGGTGGGTGGGTGGGTGTGTTTTGGTATTTGCCATAGGAAACAATATTAAGATGGATAGATCCATATTCCATAGTTACTTTTCTGGATGGTTTTTACACAATGGCTGTATTATATTGACTAAAAGTAAACGTTCCCACTTTCCTCTGCTGTGATCCAGGAGCATGTGGGATTACTCAATGGAGCATTCCCAATCTCATATCCCCTTTCTTTTTCATTACTGTTCTCAATCTCTCACCCTCTCTCGCTCTTTTTCTCTCTATAGCTCACTCCATCTCCCCCCTCCATCTCCCCCCCCTCTCTCTGCTTCGAGCTGGGTTGGTGGAAACATTGTATTTCCCAGCGGTAGAGGCCAGTCAGAGATGTTCCACGCCAGGGTGTGTAGGACATGTAGGACGTGTTTAACCAGAAGTTCCCACCAGAATAGTAAACAAACAAACATTTTACCAACTGGGGACATTTTGTTAGTCCCCACAAGGTCAAATGCTATTTCTAGGGGGTTTAGGGTTAAGGTTAGAATTAGTGTTAGGGTTAGAATTACGTTAAGGGTTAGGATTAGGAGCTAGGGTTAGTTATAGGGTTAGCGTTAGGAGCTAGGGTTAAGGTTAGGTTTTTGGGTTAAGGTTAGGGTTAGGCTAAGAATACGGGTTAGGGTTAGGTTTAGGGTTAGGATTAGGGGTTTGGGAAAATAGGATTTTGAATGGGACTGAATTGTGTGTCCCCACAAGGTTAGCTGTACAAGACTGTGTGTGTGTGTGTGTGTGTGTGTGTCAGGGACGGCCACAGTGGTTTGGGCAGGAGAGTAGGCGGACTAAGGGCCTTATGAAAGAGAACATTAACGCTGCTTAAAACCTGGACTGATCCCTGGAGTTAGACCAGTGCTGTTGCTGGACTGATCCCTGGAGTTAGACCAGGGCTGTTGTTGGACTGATCACTGGAGTTAGACCAGTGCTGTTGTTGGACTGATCCCTGGAGTTAGACCAGTGCTGTTGTTGGACTGATCCCTGGTCTAACCCTTAACAGCAGCCCTGGTATATCACCTCTCTCTCTCTCTCTCTCTCTCTCTCTCTCTCTCTCTCTCTCTCTCTCTCTCTCTCTCTCTCTCTCTCTCTCTCTCTCTCTCTCTCTCTCTCTCTCTCTCTCTCTCTCTCTCTACTCTCTCTTTCTCTCTACTCTCTCTCTATCTCTCTCTCTCTCTCTTTTCTCTCTCTCTACTTCTCTCTCTCTCTACCTCTCTCTCTCTACCTCTCTCTCTCTCTCTCTCTCTCTCTCTACCTCTCTCTCTCTACCTTCCCTAGAAAACATGAATGTAGCTCAGTATGGCTGTGTGTATGTCTACCTGTCTGTCTGTCGGCCTACCTGCCTGTCTGCCTACCTACCTACCTGCCGCTGTCTGTTTGCCTACCTGCCTGTCTATCTACATACCTGTCTGTCTGTCTGTCTGTCTGTCTGTCTGTCTGTCTGTCTGTCTGTCTGTCTGTCTGTCTGTCTGTCTGTCTGTCTGTCTGTCTGTCTGTCTGTCTGTCTGTCTGCGTGTCTGCCTACCTGTCTGTCTATTTGCCTACCTGCCTGTCTGCCTGTCTGCCTGCCTACCTGCCTGTCTGTCTATTTGCCCACCTACCTGTCTGCCTGTCTACCTGCCTGTCTGTCTGTCTGTCTGTCTGCCTGCCTACCTACCTGCCTGCCTGCCTGCCTGCCTGCCTGCCTGCCTGCCTGCCTGCCTGCCTGTCTGGCTTTCTGTCTGCCTACCTGCCTGTCTGTCTGTCTGCCTGTCTGCCTGCCTACCTACCTGCCTGTCTGTCTGTCTGACTGTCTGCCTGTCTACCTGCCTGTCTATCTACATGCCTGTCTGCCTGCCTACCTACCTGCCTGTCTGTCTGTCTGCCTACCTGCCTGCCTGTCTGTCTGTCTGTCTGTCTGTCTGTCTGTCTGTCTGTCTGTCTGTCTGTCTGTCTGTCTGTCTGTCTGTCTGTCTGTCTGTCTGTCTGTCTGTCTGTCTGTCTGTCTGCCTACCTGTCTGTCTATTTGCCCACCTACCTGTCTGCCTGTCTACCTGCCTGTCTGTCTGCCTGCCTGCCTACCTGCCTGCCTGCCTGCCTGCCTGCCTGCCTGCCTGCCTGCCTGTCTGGCTGTCTGTCTGCCTACCTGCCTGTCTGTCTGTCTGTCTGTCTGTCTGTCTGTCTGTCTGTCTGTATGTCTGCCTGCCTGCCTGCCTACCTACCTACCTACCTACCTACCTACCTACCTGCCTGCCTGTCTGTCTGTCTATTTGCCTACCTACCTGTCTGCCTGTCTGTCTGCCTGCCTACCTGCCTGTCTGCCTGCCTGCCTGCCTGCCTGCCTGCCTGCCTGCCTACCTGCCTGTCTGTCTGTCTGTCTGTCTGTCTGCCTACCTGTCTGTCTATTTGCCTACCTACCTGTCTGCCTGCCTGCCTACCTGCCTGCCTGCCTGCCATGACAGAGAGGGAAGGAGTGTATAGCATCTGTGTGTGTGCAGGGCTCTAAAGTGTTCCGAAATATCTCCCAGATAATAATTGTTGTAATGAAAAGGCTGTGTTAAAGTTTGCACACACACACACACACACACAGTATATAGTGTATGTGTACATAATGTGTGTGTGAATCTGATAAATGTGTTCAGCCGTGTCTCTTTGGCTGCAGTTTAGGGGGAATTACAGGCCAGTCCCACTAATCTGTGTGCTTGTCTGTCTGTCTCTCTGTCTCTCTGTCTCTTTCTTTCTGTCTCTTTCTTTCTGTCTGTCTGTCTGTCTGTCTGTCTGTCTGTCTGTCTGTCTGTCTGTCTGTCTGTCTGTCTGCCTGCCTGCCTGTCTGTCTGTCTGTCTGTCTGTCTGTCTGTCTGTCTGTCTGTCTGTCTGTCTGTCTGTCTGTCTGTCTGTCTGTCTGTCTGTATGTCTGTCTGTCTGTCTGTCTGCCTACCTGTCTGCCTACCTGGGTGTCTGTCTACCTGTCTGTCTACCTGGGTGTCTGTCTACCTGTCTGTCTACCTGGGTGTCTGTCTGCCTGTCTGCGTGCGTGTGTATGATGTGCCCAAAACCTGGCCAAGGAAAGAGGGACACCTGGCTAGCCAATCAGGATGCTTCGTATGGTTTTCTATTTTAACTTTTGGAGTGACAGTTTGACATTCTGAGAGTGGGTCAGACGAGGTTACAGCAACTCCAAGCCCCTAAAAAAAGCTTAGAGGGCTTAAAATGCAATCACGATTTCACTTTCAGCCCAGTCTTCATGTTAGTGTCAGGGTGAAAGGTATGCAGATAGTCATGTTTGTAGAGGATATATAAAGCACTGATCATATTT